>NC_038252.2:15782369-15921951 GCF_000004515.6 Glycine max | reverse complement strand
AAAAAAATTTTAAAAATAATTTCAAATTTAATCACTATCAAAAAATTAAACCAAAAATGAAAAGTTCCCAACAAAAAAGAATTTAAAACTAAACACTAAATTAAAAATTAAAAGAGGTTGCGGGACCCTAAAAAATATTTTTTAATTTTCCAAATATAAAAAAATTTAAACTAAACCCTAATCTAATAAAAAAAAATTTAAACTTTTCATAAATTTAACAAATCAAAAAATTAAACTAATGTAAATGTACCAAAACCAAAATTAAAATTAAAACTAATCTAAAATTAATAAAATCGGGACCCTAAAATTATTTTTATTCTACTATATAAATTTTTTTAATTAAACCTAATCTTTCATATAAAAATTTAAACTATTTATAATTTTATCATATTAAATATTTAAACTAAAATGTAATGTACCATAACCAAAAATTTAAACTAAATATAAATGTACCATACAAAAAGTTTAAACTAAACCTAATCTAAAATTATATTTTTCAAAACCTCAAACTATTCTTAATCTACTATATAAACAATTTTAACTAAACCTAATGTACCATATAAAAATTTAAACTATTCCTAATCTTTTAACTAAATCTAATCTACTATATAAAATACAAAACTCAAACTAATAATATTAACAAATAAACTAACTCTAATGTATCCTATAATATAAATACGAACATACTAACTAAAATTATAACATATACATATAATATAAATAATATTAATATTTCAAATTACAACTTAAAATTTATAAATACCACCTAAACATACATAACATTAACATACAAAACAAACCTAACCTAAACATACTTAACACATAACACTTAAAATTTATAACCTAAACATGCATAAAATTTATTATCAATTAAAATAAACTTACCAAGAAGTTACAAGCAGCAGAAACCAAAGAGGCAAAGGAAGTAAAGAAGAACCAAAGGAATCAAGGAAGCAAGCTTGAAGAAGGCTGAGGACAACGGGTAGCACAATGCAGTGCACGAGAACTGCATGTAAAAGGAGCAAAGCGCTCCTCGTGATGGCGCGTTCCACCTGCAAACGTAACCCGCAGGCTCCAATGGCGTTTCCTTCCTGCTTCCTGCTATTGCAGCAGACTGCTGCAGCACTGTGCACCCTGTCCTTCTGCAAAGCTAAAACGTCAATTTGACTGGCGTCTTCACTCTGCCATGCACAACATGCCAGTGCACCTTGCGCGTCCCTCGCCACGTAAGCAGAAGGGCAACGCGTTGCTGCTACTTGCGCGTCCCTTTCCACGTGGCAGCTCCTACGCGGAAACGCCAATGGTGGTGGCGCCATGCATGGCGTTCACGTACAAAAACTGCACCTACCAGGAATAACTTTCAGAAGAACCCCATTTGGGGAATTAGTTTGTAAAAAGGCACCATTTGAAGATTTTTGCCAACCTATGTATGTATCACAATTTTTTCACTTTCTTTATTTTTTGGTTGAATAATCAATTGCTAGCATTTTTTATTCTTTATATTAGCTTCAATTCAGTTTGAAAATACACGGGTAAGTTCATGTCTATCTTTTCTTTATATTATTATTTTTCATTTATTTTGTCCATTTTCTTATTAGATATTTCTTTCTCTTTTTCATTTCTTCCTTCAATCGTATATCATATGTTCCATTATATAATATTTATTTTGGCTCACCTTTCAATGTTTGCCAAAGTTCAAATGTTGAAAGGAAAACATGAGAGAAACTTATCGGTATGTAATAAATTTAAAATTCTATGGAATTTTGAGTCTTTTCTATTTCTATTGTCATTTTCTTTGTGAAGAGTTTTGACACCTTTAACTTTGATAATTCTTTTTGTTGATATATTATGCATGTTATATTTTTATTTAATAGGTATTGACACCTATGGACATTTGGAAGAGGTATGATCTAATTTAATTTTTTATTATTTCAATTTTCTTTTTATGCTTTTTTTTATTTGCCTTTTTGAATTACGTGTTGAGTTGTATAATGAAAAAATATGTCTAACATGAATGACTATATGTGATGAAAGATAAAGGTGAGCTTTTTTATGGAGGTGTGATAAAAAAAAATACACTATACAATAAGAGTACAATGTGAAAAATTGAAATTAAATTATTTATTTTTAACAAAAAATTATTATTTTAAATATAAACTATTTTTTATTTTCTATCTTATCTTTCTTCTTATGTAATTCTTGTTGAGACACGAAGTTAAACTCATGACTCCTTATTCAAAGGCTATTGTTTTGATTAGTTAACTTTATAAATATTATTTTCTATGTATTCTTAGTCAAGAGTTATTAATTTTTTTCAAATTATAAAAAATTATAAATTAAAAAAATAATTTTAATATATAAATATTTTTAATTTTATTTTATATCATTTTGTATATTTTTATTTTGAATATTATACATATTTATATTTTAATTTTACCAATTTATAATTATATTTCATAAATTAATATATAAATTATTTCTATAAATTATTTTTAAATTGATTTTAATATACAAATTATCTTTACTCTAACTATATAAATCTATATACCTGCATTAATTAATATCTAAAATATACAAATTACATAAATTTATTTTAGTATGTAAATTATTTTTATTCTAATTATATAAATTCATAAAATTTTAATATTTAAATTTTTAGGAAACTTACATGTTAATATTTTTGTTTTAACTATTAAAAATTAATTCATGAATAAGTTTTTTCCTACAATTATATAAATCAAGAAAATTACATAAATTAATATTTATATTATTTATATAAATTATTTTTATAATTTATAAATATTATCTAAATTTATTTTTATATATAAATGATAAAAAAATATTTTAATTATAAACAAGTAACAAGTTTTTAATTTTTAATTTTTTAGGTTATTTTAAATTTACGTGATTGGTATAAATTACATAACATAATTTTTTAAATAATCTATATATTTGTTTATGTAAGTTTTCTAAAAATTATAATAAAATAAAGAAAAAATTATATACAATAATTTATTAATTTATATCAAAATAAAATTTTATAATAAAAATAAATGCATGTAAAATTAAATATTAAATTGTTTTATTTTAATTTATAATTTTTTATAATTAAAAAAATTAATAATTTTTAATTAATGATATATATAAAATAGTACTTATAAAGTTAATTCAGCATTAATGGTTATACCTAAATCCCAATAATAATTAGTCAAGTTTCATTTTTGATGCACATGATAAAAACGCAATTGTTGTCTGTCAGCACACATGTCAAGCTATCATAAAAAGATATCCCACTTTATCTCAAAGTTTAAAAAAGAAAGAAAAATATTTTTTATTTATGCTTACTATATTGATATATCATTAATGTAAATTAAAAATAGTAACAAAAAATAAATGTGCATTTATGATAATTATGTATAAAAAAAACTAGACGCAAATTTTAAAATTACATTTGATTATTTATAAAATTTTTATTTTATTATAATTTAATTTTCTATTTTATTTTGTCTGAAAATTTTCTATAATTTTTTTTAGAAAAAAATACATGTATATGACAATCATTATAAATTTTTTTAGAGGTTATGTACATTGCAAATATTATGCAATATTAAACATTAATTTGAATAAATATGTGATTAAATAAAATAAGAAATGAATGTGTTTTGTTATTATTATTATTTGTTGAAATTTTCAATATACTTTTTATGGAAAAACTCAAATATTCTAATATACACGTATTGTATAGTGTGTGGAGCACGGTCCATCACTACTTTACAATGAATTTTTTACAAAAAATAAAATAAAATAGAATTTTTTAATGTATGTGAAAGACATTATCAACTTTTTGTATATACATATTGCAACCACTATCCACTTTATCAAATATTATTTCTTTTGTATAAATATATCTCATAAAAATAAAATAAAATAATTCACTACTAATATATATTGTTTAACAAAATAAATAACTTATTAATTATTCTCACACATGATTTATCTTTATTTGATAACATGTTGATTTAGTGTGCTTATAAAATTTTATCAAGTTTTTTTAGAATATTACAATGACATTAAAAGGGAGAAATTTATTTATTTGTGGATCATCATTTTGCATACATTATTTTAAAAATAATCCTTACAACTTTTATTATTTTTTCATCAAAATTGTGAGATTTTTTTCCTCACTTTATGCAATCACAAATATGCATACTCAACAGTTTATATGTTTATAAAAGTGAATGTATAGATAAATGTTACTTTAAAAAAATACTGTTATATATTTATAAAAGTGAATGTATAGATAAATGTTACTTTTAAAAAATACTGTGAATGCTTCCTTAAAATTGAGAAATAGTTAGAATTAAATAATTATATTCAAATTAAAATTTCAATTATCTAAAAATTATTATAAATGCTTTCTTAAAATTTTAAAACTATTATAAATACATATTTTAAAACTCAGAATATTTTTGTGTAAATTAGTAATTTAGAATTAAGTAATTTTAGTTAATAGAAAACTATTATAAAATTTTAAAAGATGTTATAAATGTTTAATTTAAATTGAGAATATTTGAAATTAAATAACTAAATTCATAGTTACTAATTTTCATTGTTTAAAAAATGTTAAAAAAATTCTTGAATATTTTTTTATTAAATATTGAATGTGATATATGATCAAATTTAACATAAATTAACATGAATATACTATTATACTAACTTTTAATCGTTTAAGTAATTTTATATTTGTTTTCAATTAATTCAATTAACTTGGTTTTAAATATTTCTTTTATAGAATGTTAAATTAATTTCTATATTGTGAACGTTTGAATTGATTTAATTTTTTTTTAATAATATAAAAATTAAATATAATATAATTTTATATATAATTTTTTAAAGACAATCACCCTCTAAATTTATGTAATACTATCTAGTTACTTAATAGAAAGGGAGAATAAATTCAAAAATGGATATTAAGCATTAAAATGAATATAAAGTTATATTCAACATTATAATTACTTAATTAGCTAGTTTATGTTCAAGGAATCTATAATCACATGTACAAGTCGAGTTTATATCCCATCACAAGTCTAACAAATACAAACATGTAGCCAACAAATAAAAAATGATATTGAGGTCCCTACAATTAGTGATGAAGCTGCTCCATTAAGGTACTTGTGCAAGCTTTTCCCATGCTTCTGAACCTTTAATGGATCAGCCACGATGTGGATTTTCTTTCTACGCATATACTAAATAACCATTTACAGGCATAGAAGCCTGAATCTTGAGAATTTGAGAATATCCTCAGAACAAGATAACACTAACAAGACCCAACGGGTAAAGGACTTCTGTTCTGTTCATGGAATTGCAAAGGTTTTGCTTCCGAAAGCTATCTTCCTACAAAGCACACTTGAGGCTAAACCCAAATGTTGTACATTAAGAAACTTTATTGGCATCATCAACATAGCAGTGAATAGCTATAGAAGGATATATTTACAGATTGTTCCTATTGCATTAATTGTTCAACTCATTGTCTTCAGCAACTATAACTCAATCAGACTAAACTAATGTCTCTTATGTTGCAACTAATGAATCACAATGTAGATAGTTTCTTTCTTTTTGGGTGTGTCTTGCTCGAAGAATCACCAGAATCTCGCCTCTTCTTGTTTTTCTTATCATCAGGGTTATCATTAGGATTAACACATGTGCTCACATTGACCTTTTCTTGCTCTTCTAGTGCATCTTTTACAAAATTAAAGCCTTTAACCTCCATAGAGTGTAGGCGCGACCACAACGTCGGAGGTTTGGGTTCACAGAGGAGGAGGAGTGCGAGCGAGAGAGGGGGAGGCTCGCCAGAAGCTTTTAAGTGCTCTTCTCTATAACAATGATGAATTTTGGTGTGGATTTTGATTTGGGTTTCTATCTGGGTTTCAAGCTATTGTCGTTGATTTTGCCTGAGTTTGATTTGGGTTTCTATCTAGGTTTCAAGCTATTGTGGTTGAGGAGTGTTACTAGGTGCACCCAACAATATTTTTAAATGGCAAAAATGCCCCTGATTGCTTTCTTCTTTATTAACGTTTATTTTTTCCCGGAAATGCATTGTACACCATTTTTGTTGGTTGTGTTTCTCTCGTTTTGTGTTTTTCGTGCGACATTGTCTCTGATTCGTGGGTTCGTTGTGAAGGGTTAGGTGCGGTGAAGGTGAAGGTACCGGTGTTGAGTGTTGCGGTGATCGTCGGCAATATACGAGGTACGCAGAAGGTGGTGCCTCTGTCGGGGACGTACTGTTCAGTTACTGATCAAGTTGATCCGAAAGTGAGTTACGGATCAACTTGATCCGGAAGTCACTTACGGATCAACTTGATCCGGAAGTCACTTACGGATCAACTTGATCCGTAAGTCACTTACTTATCAAGTTGATGCGTAAGTCACTTACGGATCAAGTTGATTCGTAATCACTTAAAAGTCACTTACGGATCAAGTTGATCCGTAAGTGACTTATGGATCAACTTGATCCGTAAGAGTAAATTTTTTTAAAATTTTATGTTTTTTTAATTATTAATTTGTTTGTATGGTCATTTTTTTATTTGAGTTGGTTAGATGGACGAAGATGAGTGGATCTATGAAAGTATAATGTCTTAAGAAGCGGATATGGATTATCAAAATGAAGAAGCATGTGGTGCGAATGAACCACATGTTGATTGTTCCGATGCGTTCAATACTTCTCAGGTTATAATGTTCATGTTTGTGAGAGATTTAGTAAAATGAATACTGGTAGAAAACTTAAATTATGTGGATTACTTTGTAGGTGTTTGACAGTTGAGAGGATGTTTTGTAGTGGGCTCGATCCGTTGCTCATGAAAACGGATTTGTGGCGATGATTATAAGGTTGGACACAAACACAGGTAGTAGAGGAAGGACTTCGTTTGTGTTAATTGGTTGTGAAAGGAGTGACGAGTATAGGTGTAGGAAGAAAGAATTTATCAGAAGAGACACTAGGACTAGAAAATGTGGGTGTCCCTTCAAGCTTTGTTCCAAGCCAATGGTTGGAGGAGAAGGCAGGATGGTGAAGTTGATTTGTGGAGTGCATAATCATGAATTGGCCAAGTCGTTAGTTGGACATCCATATGTAGGGCGATTGACTAAAGCTGAAAAAACACTTATTGTTGATATGACAAAGTCCATGGTGAAACCAAGAAACATTCTGCTAACTCTAAAGGAACACAATGCTAATAGTTGTACGACCATTAAACAGATATACAATGCAAGAAGTGCATTCCGTTCTTCCATAAGAGGAAGCGATCTTGAAATGCAACATCTAATGAACTTTCTTGAACGTGATCAGTATATTCATTAGCACAGAATAAAAGATGAAGATGTGGTTCGTGATATCTTTTGGTGTCACCCTGATGCAGTGAAGTTAGTCAACGCATGTACTTTGATGTTTTTGATAGACAACACCTACAAAACATACCGGTACAGACTCTCACTGCTCGATTTTGTTGGGGTGACACCGAATGGGATGACATTCTCTGCCGGTTTTGCATATGTGGAGTGTGAACGCGTTAATAATTTGGTTTGGGCTTTACAACGCTTTCGAGACCTTTTTTTTAAAGCATGATGCCCTCCCTGGAGTTATTGTCACTGACAGAGACCAAGCATTGATGAATGCAATGACGGTTGTATTCCCTGATTGTGCAAATTTGTTGTGTAGCTTTCACATAAACAAGAATGTGAAGGCCAAATGTAAATCACTAATTGGGCAAAAAAATGCTTGGGATTATGTCATGGATTGCTGGGGATGTCTGACTGATTGTCCTTCAGAACAATAGTTTGATGAATACCTGAAGAAGTTTGAAATGGCTTGCTCACCTTGGCCAATGTTTGTTGACTATGTCAAAGAAACATGGATAATACCACACAAGGAAAAATTTGTTTTCGCCTAGACTAATAATGTGATGCACTTAGGAAACACAACAACAAACAGGTATGAAATTGTTCAACTATTTATATTAACGTTGATGAATTGATGGAATTGTATTATTGTATATGTTTATTTTTATTTGTGTATTTGAAATATAGGGTTGAATCTGCTCACTCGTCTTTAAAAAGATTGTTAACAAATAGCCTTGGAGACTTATGCAGTGTGTGGGATGCCATGAACAACATGATTACGTTGCAGCACACAAAGATTAAAGCATCATTTGAAACAAGTACACATGTCGTTGGACATGTCTTCAAAAAAACCTTATACAGGAGGCTTCTTGGAATGGTTTCAAGGTATGTTTTAAATCAGATTGCTGCTGAAATAGAGCGTGTTGACTATGCTGGCAAAAATCCCTCAAGTTGTGGTTGTGTGGTGAGAACCACACTTGATCTTCTTTGTGCTTGTGAGCTATCCAAATATGTTGGTGGTTGCATCTCACTGGATTCAATCCATATGTTTTGGAGGAGACTAAGTTTTTCAGACCAAGGGTTATCTAAGCTCGAAGTGAGTATCAAGGCAGAAATAGAAACAATATCCAAAAGATTTGAAGAACTAGATGTTTGTGGCAAGTTTACTCTGAAGACTAAACTTTGGGAAATTGCATACCCTGATCAGAATTCAATATGTCCTCCTCCAGCAAAGGTTAACACAAAGGGGGCATCGAAGAAACCTATGAGCAAGAACCCAAGGTCAATAAAGCGCGATCCATCTTACTGGGAATATGTAGATTCCTTTGAATCTATGCAAAATAGCAATTCGTCGGTGAGGCGTACTACATCATCCTTTAAGCAACCGAATTGAAGAACGACGATGCCCATGTTGGATCAGTTTCAACCATTTATGCACAACTTCATTGATAAGATTGTTGATGTCAAAGCTGATGGTAACTGTGGATATCGGTCGGTTTCCGATTTATTAGGTATGGGTGAAGACTCTTGGTCGGTGGTCCGCTACCATCTTCTTAAAGAACTTGGGAAATTCTCAGAAGACTATACCCAACTCTTTGGTGGCACAGAGAGATTTGAGGAATTAAGGATGTTAACTTTACAATTAAGTTTGACGTGTATAATTGTTTCATTTAGGTGACTACATATAAGTGGATGGATATAACGGACATGGGACATGTCATTGCATCAAGATATAATGTAATCGTTGTATCCTTACCTAAACAACAAAGCATGACATTCTTTCCTTTTAGAAGTCAAACGCTGGCAAATTCTTCATTGCATCGTATAATTTGTATTGGTCATGTGTATGACAATCATTTTATTGAGGTACATTGTAGATATGAAGTGTTTTTTTATATTTATGCAATGAGTTTTGTAGGAATGAGTTAACACTTTTTTCGCATGTACAATAGGTTTATTTAAAAGAACATTGTCCTTTACTGCCTGTAGCATTGTTATGGTCTAGCAATTGTCATCCTCAGGTGAAGCCGTGGCCAACTCTATATATTAGCAGAATGCAGCATTACAAGAGCTTCGTGATGTTCAACAGAGACTATGTTGACATAAATGATGATTGAACATGTAATTTATAATGATTGATCGTTTTGAATTGGATTTTCACATTACATTTATGTGTCTTTGTATATTTGTTACATCCAAAACAAAATTATTACTTAATTCTAAAAAAGCATGTATGATATATCATTGTTTGAGTTGACAACACATTGTGAAAAAGTATGTATGATAAATTATTGTCTGCGTTAACATAAAGCGCGTGATAGGACCTTGCACAGCATGACTACACATGCAGATCTGATGCAAGGTAAAGCGTGTCACGTCATTGGTGTAGTTGACAACACATACAAAAAGCATGTGCATGCATATTTTTAATTTTTTAAAAATACAACATTGATATTAAAACTCATCTATATTATGACACCACCTAACACTGTAAAAAACCACAAGTTTCAGTCGTAACCCAACTCTTACAAAAAACTATGGCATTTTTGGGAGAGACAAGCAGTCAGACAATTGTGAACTCCACATTAGGCTTTATTTTTCCAAATGGATCCATTGTTCACAATGACAGTGATGTTTGTTTTCAAGCTTCCACTCCAGTTCCTATTCGAATACCTAATGGTTGTGATTTTGAAGTGTTAAAAACCAAAATACACAATACCCTTAAGCTAACAGACAATCAATTTTTGGATGAAATTTACTACCGGAAGCCTTTCACATATGCAGGTAATCAATTTTGGTTTCAATGTATGCAACTGAAAAATGATGCTAATGTTAACACAATGTTAATGTGTAATCATCAATTTTCGTTTGTTGGTCCAATTGAGTTATTATGTACCATTGCTAGAACACCAGATGGTATTTTAAACTTACTTCAAGCCACTATGACCCCTACTCATGATGCCCTGCTATATTACAATGGGAGATGGAACATGTCACGCCAAAATGAGTTTGTTGGTTACTCGTTCACAGGAAAAAATCCCAAAAAGTTTGACATTCCTTCCGGATGTACCATGGATGAACTGAAGGATTTGATCAAGCAAGTTGCGCCTCATGAGATTACCCCTTATGGTATTCACGAAACACAAACGGTAAGACGATTGTTTTTTAGACAACCAAGCCACCATGAGTACTCAGAAAAAAGTTATCAAATTCGAAATAATTGAACTCAAAACCAACAATGACGTGATGAAGGTGTTAATTGAGTATAACTACTGGAAAAAGATTGGGTCAATATAAATTTTAGTTGTTTTCAGTAAACCTGTAATGGAAATGGAAGACGAGTTGTCCTTGTCGCAAAATTAGCATGAGTTAGTCCTAGTATTTGATGCAAATTTAATTTCGTTCGACTATGTTGAAGTTAATGTACTGTTTGAATTAATGTATCGCATAATTGTTCTTTTTTTGTTTTTCTGGAAATGGAAGACAACTTGTCGGTGTTGCAAATTTATTTTAAATATAAAAAAAACAACTACAACAAACAAAAAATAACAATTAATTGTACAGAAGTGTTTGTATTTTACCCTCTCTAGTTTATAATTCAAAGAGAGTTGGATAATAGAAGGCGATCAAGGAAACAAAAAATGACAAAAGAATGTATATTCGAAGATAATTTAATTTGGGGTAACTATATATATTAATAATTAAATAAGTTGATATGTAAATTGAGTAGAAAAAAGTTGATATCAATAGAAAAAAATTTAAATTTTTTTAAAAAATAGAAATATCTTTTATTTGCATAATAAATTAACAAAAAAAACCCTTGCTCTTGATCTCTATCCCGCGCCTGGTTTTTTTCTCTGCATGTTGCTTTGTCGCACGCAGTCTTGCCTCCATTTTCAAACTTCAGCACCAGACAGGTAATTAAAAGCTTTTTACACCTTCAACCTTTATCCAAGTCTCTCCATTTTCTGTTTTCCAATCTGAAACCCTTTAATTTAACCGCAGCTTCCGCCACCTCTCAGACATGGCGAGCGAGGGTGGCAATAAGAGCTTCACGCGTCGTGACCGTCTGCTCCTCCTAATAAATTCAAAAGTAAAAAGTCAAAGGCTGCTCCTCCTGAGGTATACTATTTTTTCTCCATTGGATGGTCAACCTCGTGTTGATCATGATAGGGCTAGTGGTGAGGGAGTTCAGCCTCAAGAGTACACTATTATTAAGATGGAGTTGATTGCTCCTTTTCCTGAAAAATTTAAGGTGTTGGAGGGAAAGAAGGTGTTTCTTGTTATTGCAACTTTGACAGCTGAGACAATGTATGGTCAAACCAATGCTTGGGTGTTGCCGGATGGGAAGTATGGGGCTTTTGAAATCAATGACAGTGAGGTGCTTGTTCTTGCTCACCGAGCTACGCTTAATCTTGCCTACCAGAACTGCTCACGGATTCCGGAGAAACCATCTTGCTTGCTTGAGCTCACTGGTCGTGACTTGATTGGACTTCCATTGAAGTCTCCACTTTCCTTCAGTGAGGTCATTTATGTGCTTCCCATGTTGTCTATTTTGATGGATAAGGGTACTGGGGTTGTCACCAGTGTGCCCAGTGATTGGTTGAGACTATATTTTGGGAAATAAGTGTTTGTATTTTACCCTCTCTAGTTTATTATATTTATATCTTCCACTCCTCGATTTGTTCTTTTTTTTTTTTCAAGTATTTCATTTAAATAAAACATTTTATGGTTTTTTCAATAATAATAGCTACTAACTACTTTTGTTGCTCCCAATGAGTTAAGATCTTTAATTATTACTAATTATGTTTGATTTCCTTAAGCAAAATCTTGGATCTAAATATTTTGAATGAAAAAATATGATTAAATGAAGAAATCCTACTTAAGATGATTAGTAAAGTTCTCCAGTAAAGGTTAATCTTTAATGAACAAATTCACACAAATATTAATTAAGATGAAAAAAACTAATTATAAACATTAAAATTATTACTACTAGTTGAGCTTAATTTTGACTATTTCAGTTGATGAGCCTATCATTAGTTTGATTTGTTATTAATTTATTTTGTCGAGCCCTTGGATTCAGTTTATGATTCATGATTGGATCGATCATCTAGACGACATCAACCAGGTGCTTATAATTATACCTAGTATAGCGATAATTAAATTTTAAAACATATTTACAAAAACACTTTTCAAAAAATTATTTAATAAGCAATCCTAATATCATCCATTAAGCTAGATTAGGAAATCCTAACATATACATCGAATTTCAATATAAAATGTGTAAATAAACTACGACTGATTCGTGCGTCGCCTGCGTCGAGACCTAACATATACTAGCTAGTCTTGTGTGACACTCCTGGCAATCTTGAGGCATTCTTCGATCAGCTCATGTGTCGATGTGCCTGGCGTGACCATCCCTAGGTTGAGATGGCTCTCCAAGCTCTCCGCAATCGGATGGCAAGCTTCCTGTTAAATACAAAACAAACAAATTAGACAAATTATTATGCAAAAATTGCCGTAAATGACGTAAATTATTAGCAACACTTACCACTGCATGTCTCGGCTCGGCCACATCGGACCTTGCAGATGTCAATGGTGCTGCTGGCTCCGTGACCGGAAGGATATTTGTGTCTGGATCCTGAGTGGCAACTCTGGGCTGCGTAGCATGACCATCTGCCCGAGGATCTAATGGCTAGCCCGATGTCATGAATGGATGCAAAATGCGGAAGAACCAGTCCATGTAGTCGCTGGCACACTGCCCTGGCACAACGCAATTGTCACCTGCTGCATCCATATGGTCCGAATAGTGCATCCACTTGTCATGTATATCATCAAATGACACCCACGAATCGGCAGGCGGAGTAGGAATGGTATGGGTGTATCCAAACTGTCGCATGACCCTTTCTGGTCAGTAATACACAACAACTGGCCCCCAGCGTAGCAGACCGAAATAGCATGGAATCATATGGAAGTCTCGGACTGGTCGGTGCTCCCCATATGGGATCCAACGGACATCCAAAATCCAGAGTCGATCCAGGTGCTCCCTGTACGTCGGTGTACGTATGCTCTTCACAGTCTTCTTTGTAGCAATCCACCTACAAGCACGCGGTGAATCCTCGTCGTAGTCTGGATCAACAGTGGACTCCGCGACTGAGGGAAAGTGCTCGTATATCCAGTACTACAGAGGTAACATGAAAATCATAAAAATTAATAATGAAAGTCTAAAAAAATTTCAAGCTAAACATTGTTTAACCTCAACGAATCAAAAACATGTTTGTTACTTGCAACAGCGTGATGTAACCACTAAGCTGTCAGCTGGTGCTGATAGAAGCATCATTCAGGTGGTCGTACATATGCACCAACACAACTACTCCCCATGCGTACCTCCCAGCCTGACTGAGATCACGAAGGGCCTCCAAAAACACAACATGAACATTGGTTGCACTTTTGTTAGCGAAAAGAGTGCAATCCAGAAGATGAAGAAGAAACACGCGAGCCGCGGGTTTCCAATGTCCTGCCTGGCATCGCCGCTCATAGATATCACGTACCCATTGCAGGCGTACATACGGTCCACGACACTGTGTTGTCTCAACCCTGGCAGCCTTTGCAGGGACCATCAATAACTCCACCGGCATCTGTACAACATCATCCACGTGCACGGGCTGAAAGGCATGCAAGTCGCCAACCACGGGCAGATGCAGAAGGGACGCGACATCATCCAGCGTGATCATCACCTCTCCCACAGGGAGATCGAAACTAGAAGTCTCCCGCTGCCACCGCTCGACAAACAACGGCAAAAGTCCCCGATCGCTAGTGTCTATCGAACCCGCGATCAGAGGACTTAGTCCTGTCCCAGCAACTAGCCCCTCAATGGTAGGGACAGGCCTTGATGCAATCCTACCCCCCAAGGGCATTGGATAGAAGACTCCAAGAAGATTGGGCCAAAGATGCAAGAGAAGGCCCTAGGGTTCTCATGAGCCTTAGGGTAGATTTCGGGCCCATGGGCTAAGTATGAGCCCACTTATCTTTGTACATATTAGATTAAGGTTTCATTAATTTTGGGCCTTGTATTTAGAGCTCCATGATGTAGGTAGGGTACCCTAGAAATGTATGATTTTCCAACCTTTGTATTTTAGGGCACCTAGACTAGTTTTTGTATTAGGGGTAATTTTGTAATTTCACATGCATTAAGTGAATATTTGATGTGTGTGTTGAGAAATAAATTTAATTGAATTGGGAGAAACCCAATCCAATTAAATTTTAGAGGGGGAGGTGAGCATTTGCTTGCTACACCCTATTGTCACATCATATAGTCACACTTTGTGCATGTCCTTCATGATTTACATGCCTCAAGACACCTAAGCACACTTAGTGGAGAATCTTGGACTTGATCTTGAATTAGTGGGCTGAACCATATCTGAAATTCACTAATCATAATTAGTGAAATTTTGGCTCCAAAATTTGGCTCCACAAATTCAATTTCAAATTCAAGTGAAATTTGAATAGAAATTCAAATTTCCCTCTAATTTTGTGTGACACTTAGGCTATAAATAGAGGCTATGTGTGTGCATTTTTCAAACTTTGATCATTTGAAAATTAAACTTCATATTTCAGAGCTCTTTTGGAGCACAAAATTTCGTGCTCTTCTCTTCCTCTCCCTTCATTCATCTCCTTCTTCCTCCAAGCTCTTATCCATGGCCTCCTATGGTGGTGAGCTTCTTCTAGACTCATCTTCTCCTTGAAGTGGTGTCTCCTCTCTCTCTTCCTTCTCCATTTCGCTGCCATTCATCTTCCAAAAAGCAAAGGAATCCATTGATGAAGAAGATCCTAGGCTTACAAGTTCCAATGAAGCTTACATCAGGCCTGTCTAAACTATGCACCTTCCTCCCGTGAGAGGATAACTTCAACTCAAGACGCTCTTGAATTGAAGTATAAAGGAACACACAATTTGTTAACATTATATTTTAAAGGAAAAAAATTTCAATCATGAAGTATAATTAACAACTAACTAAAATTCAATATTATAAATACCTCTCCCGTCCATACGCTACCTGCAACGTGATCCACATACTCGGTCAGCACGGATGGGTCCCTCGGATCACTCGAAAATCCCTCAGGCTCATCCTCAGCAGCCTGTGCGCCTGTGTCTGCAAGAGTGTATGCCCTAGTGTCATGTACATCACCTCCTGCCATCGGCTCATCCGCATATACGTCAGCCTCAACCGAAGCTCCGTCAGCCTCTATCGCAAGGACCACTGGCTCATCGTTCGTAGTAGTGATAGGTACTCATTGCTTGCGCGCGGATGTTGTAGGCCATCGACGCTGCGAAGGATCATCGAAATCATCATGATCTCCTCTGCCCACACCTCTGCTAGTATCGTGCCCTAAGGCACGACCTAATCCTCGGGTCCTAACCATGATCTGCAAATGTCTACCGCAAATTCCATCACTGATTTCATTCACTCAAATTTCATTGGTCTAACGCAAATTCCATTGACTCAAAGTCATGCAAGTTGTCAGGATTTCATTGCCTTAGGGCTGTCATTCAGTCAATTATTTATTTGAAAGGTTGTCAGGATTTCATTTATGTATGGTTGCTAGCGTTTACTTTGCATGGTTGTGCTTCTTATTTTGTTAGCATGTGCATACGAACTGTAATAGTCTCTTTTCTCTTGCAATTTAAAGCATTCCCTATTTAATGAGAGTGGCAGATTACTAAGGCCTTGTTTGGATAAACTTCTCCATAAACACATATAGGAGAAGAAAATAACAAGTTAAAATAAAATGGGCTAATTTTAGCTAAAATGCACTTCATTTTTATAAAAGATAAAATGCATAGGTTGATTTTAGCTTATGGAGAAGGTTAATTCATTTCACCTTCCTATTTTCTCCTTCTATAAGTGCTTATGGAGAAGTTTATTCAAACAAGGCCTAAGAGTTGGATTTTATCTTGTTGTCTTGTTGACTTAGAATTTGGCAGCTCTAATTTTGAAGAGAGAGTGGGTTGGACTTAAAAGCACAATATATCATTTATAGTTATATTAAACTTAACGAATCCAAGCATTGAGAAAAAATGTTTCACTCTCTAACTAGTCGTATGTAGAAAAAGTAGAATATTAAGTGGCTAAAAATTGTAAATTTTGTTTGCCATATTCCTGGTTTTTATTTTACTTAATGAACATGTATGCTCTTAGCACTCAGTAGTACCTTGACTTGCATGCAAGTCAGGATATTTTACAAGAACATAACTTTTCAATGAACTATTTGTATGAGTCAAAATATTTTTCAATAATGCCATTTCTCAATGTATTAAAGTCTTAATATAATAAACTGAATATTCATTATTTTTAGTTTTGGATCAAAAACAATTTTCCTAACTTGCTACTCAATTATGTTGCTTCACTACTTACTCTAAATGACAACAACAACTACAAAAGACATTGGTAATAATAGAAGATATAAGACTAATCTTGAACCTTTAGCTTAACTTTTAAGTGTAGGTATTGGACATAATATTAAAACATCTACATCACTAAGCGGTTAAGACTCAACAACTTTATTCTTCTCAACTACATTCTACTAATTAAATTTGAATTTTAAAATGAGGCACAATAAGCCTGTGCATTGTCCTCATTTAAATTTTAATATGCACTCCAATGATGGCTTTCAAGAGAGTTGATCCTTGATAGACAATATATTCAACTGGGAAAGCAAATCAAATTATAAAAATATATGTATTTTTCATCAGACTACGAATCAAGTTGATCTGTAAGCTTGTTACGGATCATCTTGATCCATAAGAAACTTACGGATCAACTTGATCCGTAAGCTATTGAAGAAACTTACGGATAAAAAATCTACCCTATCGGATCAACCTAACTCTGGCAACAATGGTGGAAACGACATGGTTATGGCGCTTACCTCGACAGTGGACGGTGACGAAGCTCCCTCGACGATGGACGATGGCGTTGCTCTTCAAAGAAACCTCCTCAATGCACCTCGCAACCTCTTCACGACAAGCTCCTCTTCACGACAACAATGGTGGCTGAAGAAGAAGAAGAACCTTTCTCGACAACCTCCTCTTAATGGCAACAATGGTGACAAATGGAAACGCCGGTGAGGTGAGCAAGAAGAATACAAAAATGGCTGAGGTGAGGAAGAAGAAGAAGGAAAAGGTCTGAGGAAAAAGAGAAGAAAACACTCTGAGGAAGAAGAAACCAAAACGCAGGCAGGAGAGAGAGAGTCTCGCGTTTTTTTTTATTTTAAAAATAAGCTAGGGGTATTACGGCCTTTTCACTTCAAGTGTTGGGTGCACCAGCAAAAATGCTAGGTGCACCTAGCAATACTCGTGGTTGAGTTTGATTTGGGTTTTAATCTGTAATTTTGGTGTTGTGTATTATTTGTCGTTGTTGTCCTTCACTTGTTTTGAATCAGAAAAGGGGTAAAATATTTTTGAGTTATATAAATAGTCATTTGTCTATGTAAAGCGCTAATTAATTTATCAAGGATGAAAATTTAAATTTTAGTCCCAGATAGTAAAAAAAAGTACGATATTAAAAGTTCTTAGATGATTCATAAGAACGAAGATGTCAAAAAAATAATTATCAACATAGTTTGTCAACAGATTGGATTAAAATGTCGGTAAGTTTCGACCAAGATGTCACTAAATTTCAATCGTACTAATTTGTCATACGAAGTTTTGTTTCATTACAAATTTTCCAATCACAAATCAAGTTTTGTTTCATTACAAATTTTTCAATCACAAAAAGGAGAAGATAAAGATTACATTATATTTTATCCTTAAATTAAACAAAAAATAGGGTCTGACAAAATAGTCCAATAGGAAATTTATTGACATTTTGGTACAATATACTTGACACTTAACAAATTTTTTTGTGATATTTTCGTCCCTATGTGCCACATGTTTTTTCATTTGTGCTAACACATGAAAGTTGAACGAATGAATGAATTTGTTGCATATTTTTTTACTTTCAGGAACCAAAATTTGAATTTTAGAACAAACCTGTGAGCACATGATGAAAATGGTTATTAATCCAATATTGTTTTTGGTTGTTTTTAACATTTGGGTTTTCAAATAATAATAATTCATCTTTATTATTAACAATGAGAATTATCTCTTCTTCTTTTTTTTTTACACATTTCAGGGGATAATTTTACTTTTAAATTAATTCTTAAATTTTAAATTTTTCTTCTAACTTGCATTATTTTCCCCCTATTTTATATTATTAGTTTTTTTAATTATATCATTTTTATTAACTATATTTAACTTTTATTTTTTTATTATTTAAAAAATCTCCCCTAGTAAATATAGTGGGGAATAAAACCACCATTATTTGAAAAAATTTGTGGGAATTTGTAATCCTAATTGCATCAACTAAATTAGGTGGAAAGAATCAAATTGATGTATTTTTAAGAAAATTTGAGGAAGAAATTGAATCTTTTAAAATAATTTTTTTAAAAATTGATAATTAAACTTAATGTTTTTATTAGTTTTACTTTTTTTTGTTATTTATTCTCGTGATTTTGAAAATTTAATTATATTATTTTATAAACTTGTGTTTTTATTATTTTAATTATATAATTTTACTTCATATGTGAATTTAATATTAATAAAAATAAAAATGCAATACTTTATTAGATTGTCAAGTTAACACATTACGTGACACTTTGTTAAATTAATGGATAAATTTAAATTATATAATCAAAAGATTTTTTTATTTTTATGTACTATTAGTGTAAAAAAACATAAAATTTCAATTAATAGTATACTTTTTAAAATGATTATTATAAAGATCAAAAGTAGATTATAGTATAAAAACTATTTATATTGTTGGTATATGCATGTTAATGTTGGAGGACGTTGGAGAGACAATGAATGGTCTCCGCCAATATCTTTTTTAGTTTTGTCTTATTATGAACCTAAAAAGAATCATACAGTTTACTCTTATTTATACAAGATGTCCTTTGATAACCCCCTACACATGTTGCCTTGGCATTGGCCACGCACATGCATGCATACGATCTTTTGGATGAGTTGTTATGCACCTCTCACATGATAGAGAATTAGAGGCACGATGCATTACTTAGTATTTGTTTTAGAAACACAAGTAGGAAACTATAAACAATAAATGTTCAAATAGAATCATAACACATATGTGGATGCTTAGATGTAAATACTTAGATTTGCTTATGTGAGAATCAATCCTTATGGGGTATGGTCGATCTGACGTTACACAACCTATAAAGCATTGAGGCTATAACATAAATCCTTAAGCTGCTTGTGCAAGAGTTGACCTATATGGGGTATTCTTAGTCAGATGATTTACAAGCCAACAAACATTAAGCATGTGGCATAAATGCTTAAGCTGCTTTTGTGAGAGTTGATGACCCTTATGGTGGGTATTCTCGAATGGTCCATATATTCAATCTATTAATTTCCCTTTTGAAATTCATTGTTAGTTGATGCCATTATTATTATATTCTAAATATGGAGACATATAATGGCTAACTCAATAAAATTTAAATAATTACTTACCATACACACAATATTAATTATATTACTCTCTCAATTCTTATATTAGTATATAAATGGAAGGTGTTATGAAAATAAAAAAATATTACTTTATCTTCTCCTTTTTCTCACAAAAGAATTCAACAAGTTAGAAAGGAATATCAATTTTTCCGCAACCTTAACACAAATTGTGATAATTGGGTCTTCAAAGTTCGATAAATTTCCTATAAAACATTCATACAACACAATTGTTTGCAATTTATTTTCCATATTAATCATCTGAAATTACTTTTTCCAAACAAATATTATGTTTAATTTTTCTTAATCATAAAGTTTAATGCTAACATTTATTTTTATTCCCATGTTGAGCAAGTACACTTTTGATCACATCATCCAAGATATCCTAACGATGTCTATCTCATAAATTTTGACAAATATATGCTTTTATATAATATAGGAGAATGTTAAGATTCACTCTGAGTATGAGTATTCAATATAAAAAATTTTGATCTAAAAATTTAATTTAAAAATATTACTGTATTTTCATTTAATTAAAAAATAAAATAAAATATTTTTCCTCTCTCTTATCTTTTTTTTACGTTTCTCTCTTATAAATATATATTTTTTTTAAAATTAAATAATAAATTACAATAGTATCAATTAATTAAATTTGAAAAAAAATAGTTTATAATTTTTTAGTTTAAATTTTTTTATGCTAAATGCTAATGTACACCTAGATATTACTATTCCCCTCTAATATATATTTTTAACATCTTCAAATTATATCATGGACAAATATTAATCTACAAACAATTAGTATAATTGATATAATTTTGATAAATGTATGTTTTTTTACGTATAATTTCAACAAATGTTTTATAACTTTTTTTATAATTTAATAAAATATTTCCTTTTCAAAATTTTTTTAATATCTCAAAATTATGTTATATACAATGTATAAAAAAATTGTCTTATACAATACAATACAATTTATTTATAAATCTGCACAACTCACGACAATATCCAGTTATTATTATCCAGTAATAATAACATCCTGGGTCATATCATAAGATGATGACACATGTAATAAAAGATTAGTTGGTTGATACTGTACTTGGACTTACTTGGTGCTAGGCTAGCTGAGTGCCACAACTAGAAAAACAAAACCAAAAGGGAACCATAGGATAGAAGCCAGTTACCGCTGTAGCAATGGCATGGTCACTCACACTGCCACCGCCTTCTTCCCTTTCTTCTTCTTCTTCTCCTTCTTTTCCCACCTTCCACCACCACCACCACTCTCTCTTTTTCAATGGAGTAGTAGCGTTCACCAGGCTCCGCCATCGCCGAAACTCGAACACCCTTTCCCATGTTCCCTCTGTGGGGAAGGAAGACACTGACCTTCGTGTCTCTTCTCTTCAGGAACAGCAACTAGGCGAAGATGACGACGGCGATGATGAACCAACTCCTCAGGACATTGAATACGTTGCCCAAATCAAAAGGGTATCTCTATTTTTTTTGTTTTTCATAAAATTGATATCATCTTTTACTTGCTTTGCCTCCATTTTCCTATTGCATTTCCGTGCTCGCCTGCAGGTTTTGGAGCTTCTCAGGAAAAACCGGGACATGCTTTTCGGCGAGGTACCTTAATTATTATTATTATTATTATTATTATTATTATTATTATTATTTATTTTTTCCATTTTGCTTTACTATTCAACATTGTGTTTGTTGATGATGGTAATCATGGTGTTTTATGATATGAGGCTAATCGATGACCTTGTGAGATAGCATACATAAAGAGAGGTAATTGTCAAGTGTAAAAAGTTGGAGTGAAAATCAACATTTATGTTTAGTGCTTGTTATTAAGACAGGTGCCGAGGTTGTGAATTGTGTTGATTTCATTAACCTTAATTTTTCTTTTTAAACTTAATTCTAAAAGGAAATATAGAAAAAGTGAAAGGTAGTTATTTGGAATATTTGAGTAGAAGAACTAAGAGTTGAATTGTCATATGACCATTTTTGTTGGACAAAGTGGCCTCGATAACATAAGACGGAGTGAATTAAGTTTTAAAATTTCCCACTAACAAACTTTTAATTCTCTCTTTAAACGGAATATGTAGACTTAATAGAAAAGAAGTAAAAAACAATTCAATTGATACTTCTTTAAATTGTGCAAAGTAAAATTAAAATGCGATACATTAAAAGAGTTTAGGGAAGAGAGAATTGCAAACTCAGTTTTATACTGGTTCGGCCACACCTTGTGTCTACATCCAGTCCTCAAGTAACCCATTTGAGATTTCCACTAACTTGTAAATCCTTTTACAATTTCTAAACCACCCAGGAATACCCTTCCCTTGTGTTTAGAGAACTTTACAAATCAAGAGACCCACTGTCTCTTGATTAACAGACAATTGCTTTGAAGTACAGAAGAAAGTTTTTCTCTTTTAGAGATGATAATACAATTTGAAGTTCCTGGATGAATTCTTAACAGATTTGCAAGTGTTTGTCCAAAAATTGTTGAGAAAGCATTTGACAATGAAGTTCTTTTAGAATATCTCTCTCTTGCTTTTCGAAGTAAGACACATATATATAGACCCTTCGTGCCTTTTCAAAATGGTTTGAAGAGATGTGTCTTTTCAAAATGCTTTTTCTGAAATTTCTTCTTTGGTAATCGATTACAGGTTTATGATAATCGATTACACAATTATATTTTGAAGGGTTATGACTTTTCAAATTGAATTTCAAGAGTTCCGTTGCTGGTAATCGATTACACATCAATGGTAATCGATTACAACTTTCAAAATTCAAATTTCAAACCCTTTTAAGAAGCTGATTTGCAAACTTGTCTTCTGGTAATCGATTACCAGTGCCTTGATATGTTGGAGACAATGTGTTTTGAGGCAAAAGTTGATCTTGAATGAATCTTGAAGCAATGCTTGTTTGTTGAAGCAACCTTGTATTAATCTTGAAGCAATGTTTAACCTTTGAATGTTTGTTGAAGTAATCTTGAAAGCAACCTTGTTTGATTATTTTTAACATCATCAAAATCATGTATTCATACATTCACAATTTTGTCTCTTTAGAATTCATTTTTTTTTGGTAAATAGTCAAATTTGTCCTTGAAAGTGTGATACGGTAACAAATTGATCCCTTAAAGATGAAAAATACAAATTTAATACCTAAGTATACAAAAAGTGTGACAAATTAGTCTTGCCATTAAATTTGTGAGATCATTTTATCATTAAGTTATAATATTTAAGGACCAATTTGACAAAAGTTGTATTTTCAGAAGACGAATTTGACATAAGTTATAAAGTTTAGGGATCAATTTGTCATTAAATTATCCGCAGGACTAATTTGTTACACTTTTTGCACATTCAGGGACTAAATTTGAATTTTTCATCTTTTAGGGATCAATTTGTCAGGGCCTCACTTTTAAGGAAGAATTTGGCTATTTACCCTTTTTTTTTTCTTTTACTTTTTATGCCATGTTCTTGCTTGCTATGCCACTGCATCTCCCAATCATATTGTCTTTGCCTATGAAGATCCAGTGATTCTTTCTGGATCCAACTTTCAGGTCAAATTAACCATAATGATTGAAGACCCTAGAGAAGTTGAGAGAAGAAGATTACTTGGTATTGAAGATTTAGATGGCCCAACAAGAGAAGATCTAGTTGATGCCTTGGATGAAGTGAGTTTTTTCTTTTATAATCGTGATTGTCAAATTTGAGCTTTAAAGACTGAAAGCTTTAGGGTTTATTCAAAATCTTGTTTGGACTGAAGTACTGAACATCAGGTTGTTCTTTAGGGTACTGATATCTGGCTTTTGAAAACCTATTAGGATCCAACCTGTTGAGAGTTATGTATTATGCACCTGATTAACACGTGGAGTGTACTATACAGTCTATACTATAATATATTGCTAGCCTAATTATTAAGTATAAATACTATATCTATTTATTTTAGATGCTATCAGGAACCGTCATTGTTCTTCTTCTTTTCCTATACCTTTCCGCCATGCATACAAACACACAAATAAAACCTTTACAAACACATGAGAGGTCATGCTCTTATTTGATTTGGTCATTTTGGTGATTTTCTAGTTTGTGCAGTGACCTGTGCATTTTTTTTATTGGTTATTAATTATATTACTGTGGCATGTCCAGACATTTCTTTCCCAATAAGCATAGTTAGTCAGTCCAGACATTTCTCATGGGAAAGAATTTGAAAGGAGTCCCAGGTCATGGGATTCTTTATTAAAGACAATGGGCACAACTGAGTAGGTTATTCTAATGCAGACTGGGGGTGGCTGTCCTATAAATTGAAAATAAACCTTTGACTATTATGTGTTCATTGAAGAAAATTTGATTCTAGGAAAAGTAACAAACAAATTTGAATATCAAGGTCAAGTGCAGAGTTATTATAGGTGCATCTTTACTCAAAATGAGATTAGTTTTGGGACTGCCTGACTTTGACTCTGGAGTGACAATCTAGCACATTGCCTTGAACCTGGTATTTCATGAAAGAACAGAACACATAGAAGCTGATTGTCATTTTATTCAGGAATAGTTCAGCAAGGACTTGTATCCATTTGGCATGTTAGAGTTGGTGAACAGGTAGCCGATATCTTCTTGAAGGCACTTAATGTGAGTAGGCTGTAAGGTTGATTACCTTTATAACAAGTTGGACATGATTAATGTCTATGATCCAACTTGAGGGTAAGTGTTGTGAGTTAGGTGTATAATGCACGTGATTAATGTCTAGAGGGTGTTTATGCACTCTGTACTATATTGTATTGCTAACCTAATTTAGTGACCGAGGGTAGTATATTGTACTGCATAGTATTGCTAGCCTAATTTACCGTATATGAATACAGAGATTCGCACCCACTTAGGGTCCAGTTTTCCCGAATACACTTGTGTTTTGCCAACCCAACTCGGCTAAATAACTTGAAAACCTCAAAATGTTCACAATCATGTCTCCTTGAAGAAACTAGTGTTTTTGTCTGCCCTAGCTCCTCTCCACTTTCTCTAGAACAGCATCATAGATTGTATTTCTGCTATCATCAATGAAAAAGTAGCTTCCTTCTAGTTTCAGTAACTTCTGTTCATGCCTTTTGGTAACTTCTAGCTGCCATTTATATGTTTTTAAACCCAAAATGTTAAGAATGAGAGAGTAATCTCCAATTTATTGTCTGCAATGCGATCTTGTGTAATTATGTAATGTGTACCTTGGTTTTTAAGTCAATTGCTAATTTCAGAAAAAAATCTATGAATTTACTAGATCAATGAAGGAAAAATTCCCAAGGATAGAGCTTCTCTCCAGATGCTTGCTGAGGAATTGGCTTCATGGCCTAATCTAGAGGTATGGTTGAATTTGAACATTTGATAATCTCTGATTCATAGTGTATGATGCCTTGAACATGTTTGTGAGGGTTGATTCCTTTGTATTTATAGTTTATAGAGTTTGAACTTTACTTTGTCCGCTTCCTTGTATTGTTTCATGGAGTTTTTAAATTCTTCCTTGTATTGTTTCATGGAGTTTTTAAATTCTCAAAAATCTGTGAAATGGATCAAAACCGTAATTGTAAGATAGATTAAACTCTATCTCAAAGGGAAGAAGATTTTAATATACTACCTTAGGTTCTATATATTGCTTCATAATTACTGTGCTACACAATCTGGATATCAATTTTAGTAGTTACCTTATATGAGAGTCTTAGTTGTTTTAAGGAAATTTTAGTCGCTCTTTCCTTCTTGGTAATACACAAACCGTATAGATATTAAAGTTTGTATTGTAGAAAGTCATGCAAATTCAAGACACTCAGAATTCAGAAATGAGAGTTGAAAACTAATTGGAATTAATGAGGGTCTATACTTGATGGCTTGTCAGAACCCCAAACCCAACTTTTGAAACACTAGTTTTTTTTTCAGACTTCTTCCTTGTGTTGTTTTGTTCTAGCCATTAAATTGCTCAAATTTTCTGCTGCCCAAAATTCTATTGTTAACATTGTAGAATCTGATAAAAACCTGTCCAGATTCATGAAATTAATCTGAAAAAGAAAATTCAGATATGTTTAGAAAGTGTTGAAATTGCTACAAATTTCTAGAATATTCTATGTATGAAAATAGTAGAATATCCTAGAAATATAGTGTGTATGAATATGGTAGAACAATCTAGAACTATAATGTGTATGAATATGGTAGAACAATCTAGAACTATAAGTATATGAATATGATAGAACAATCTAGAACTATAATTGTATGTATAAGATAGAAGAATTTAGAACTATCATGATACTAATCTATCATGAAAACTCTAGAAAGATGTAAAGTAATGTAGAAACATTCATCACCATTGAAAGGTTGGTGACTTGAGCCTATAAATAGGCAATTGGTATGTTGTAATTGATCATCCAAGAAATCAATGACATAGCCTTCTTTCTAAAACAATTCTCTAAAACTATCAATTATCAACTATCATATAATAGACTACCAACAGTGGTATCAGAGCTACGTTCGGTCATACTTTGGGCGTAGTTATATCACCTATCTACCATTCCAAAATCCTTCCAACTACTTCAAAAATTTCCTTTGTACTATTAACTCACTCCAATAATATTTTTTCTAAGCTATGGATAACACTACTCAATCGTCAACTATTTATGTCCCTATCTTCAATGGTGAAAATTATGAATGCTGGCGTGTTAAAATGGAAACATGTTTTTCATCTCAAGATTTATGGGACATAGAAGAAGAAGACTTCACCGTTCCCGCGGATACTTCAGCTCTTAATGCATCTCAAGAAAAAAGAGTTGAAGAAAAATAAACAGAAAAATTCAAAGGCGTTGTTCACCTTACAACAAGCGGTGACTGATCCAATTTTCCCAAGAATTATGGGAGCTAAGACTACCAAAGAAGCGTGGAACACATTGCAGGAGGAGTTTCAAAGAAGTGTTAAGGTATGTGTCATTAAACTTCAATCTCTAAGAAGAGATTTTGAACTATTGAAGATGAAGGAGTCTGAGACAGTTAAAGATTATTATTCTAAAGTTAAAGAAATATAGTTAATCAAATGAGAGCTTTTGGGGAAGATATTCTTGAGAAAATTCTAATTACTATGCCCCAAAAGTTTGATCCAATCGTGACAACGATTGAGGAAACCAAAGATTTGTCTACTCTATAACGTGTGGATTCTCTTGAAGCATATGAGCAAAGACTGTATAGGCATAAAGAAGATACACTTGAAAATGCCTTCCAGTCAAAGTTTAAATTTCAGCCCCAAAACAAAGAAAATGGAGGAAAGAAAAATTATGGAGAAACTTCCAGAAGAAGAGAAGGTTCTAGGAATTTCCTTAAGAACAAAACAGATAAAAATCCTCCATGCAATATAAGCAAAAGGCAAGGCCACACAGAAAAAAATTGTTGGTTCCGTAATATGCCACAATGCAACCATTGCAAGAAGTTCGGGCACATAGAGAAAAATTGTCGCAACAAAAATAGGCATCAAGTTAATATCACAGAGGAGCATGATCAAAAACAATGTATGTTATATGTCACTCAAGACTCAATAAAAGAAAAGAGAGGAAGTTGGTACTTGGATAGTGGATGTAGCAATCACATGGCCAAGGATGAGACTATTTTCAAAAGCATTGACGAGTCTGTCAAAGTCAAAGTTTGACTGGGGAATGGAAGTGTGGTTGAATCAAAAGGAAAAGGCATTGTCATGGTGGAGACAGATAAAGGTACGCGACTCATCCATGATGTCTTACTAGTTTCTAGCCTAAAAGAAAATCTTCTAAGCATTGGCCAAATGATGGAGAGAGGCTACACACTTCACTTTGAAGGAGGTGTATGCAAAATCTTAGACAACAAAAATAAAAGGTCTGAGATAACCCAAGTAAAGATGAATAAGAGCAATAGAAGCTTCCCTCTAAATTTAAAATATGCAACAAACATTGCCATGAAGGTACAAGTTGATGATTCATGGCTATGGCATCGAAGATTTGGCCACTTCAACAAACATGCCTTGAAGTTGTTATATGAGAAGAACATGATGAGAGATCTTCCAAGCATAAAGGAGAACAATGAAGTGTGTGAAGGATGTCTCCTTGGTAAGCAACACCAATTTCCTTTCTCAACAAGCGGAGCATGGAGAGCGAAAGATCTATTGGAGCTGATACATACAGACGTCTGTGGACCAATGAGGACGCCATCACATCAGAACAACAGGTACTTCATACTCTTCATTGATGACTTCTCTAAAATGGCATGGGTATATTTTCTAAAAGAAAAATCAAAAGTCTTTGGAGTATTCAAAAAGTTCAAGGCCCTTGCTGAAAATCAAAGTGGAAAATGGATAAAAGTACTAAGAAGTGATCGCGGCAAAGAGTACACCTCTCGCGAGTTTGAAAGATTTTGTGAGGATGAAGGCATTGAACGACAACTTACAGTCGCATATTCTCCTTAACAAAATGGAGTGTCCGAGAGAAAGAATTGACAGTTATGGAAATGGCTAGATCGATGCTCAAGGAGAAGGGACTACCTAACACATTCTGGGCTGAAGCAGTCTACACTGCTGTTTACATACTCAACAGATGCCCAACTAAGTCTGTAAAAGACAAGACTCCAATTGAAGCTTGGAACGGGAAGAAGCCATTAGCAAAGCACCTAAGGGTCTTTGGATCTATATGCTACATTCATATTCCAGACGTGAAGAGGCACAAGCTTGAAGACAAGATCATACGAGGTCTCTTCCTTGGGTATAGCAATATCTCTAAGGGCTACTGTGTCTACAACTTGCAAACTAAGAAACTCGTTATCAGTCGAGATGTTGAAGTTGATGAGTACGCTTCTTGGAATTGGGATGAAGAAAAAGTGGAGAAAAACGTTCTTATACCCGATCAACTACCTCAAGAAAAAGCTGAGGAAGAAGACCCAGGTGAACCACCTTCACCTCCACCACAACAACAAGATCAAGAACTATCATCACCAGAGTCTACTCCAAGACGAGTAAGATCTTTGGTGGACATATATGAAATCTGTAACTTGGCCATACTTGAACCTGAAAGCTTTGAAGAAGCGTCAAAGCAGGAAGTGTGAGTCAAGGCAATGGAAGAAGAGATACAGATGATCGAGAAAAACAACACATGGGAGTTAGTAAATCGTCCCCATGGAAAAGATATCATTGGGGTTAAGAGGGTCTATAAGACAAAGCTCAACCCTGATGGCACCATACAAAAACACAAGGCGAGGCTAGTAACTAAGGGTTACTCACAGCAATCCGGAATTGACTACGATGAGACATTTGCACCAATAGCTCATCGTGATACCATAAGAGCTTTAATAGCTCTTGCATCACAAAAAGGATGGAGTATCCATCAACTAGATGTCAAATCCGCCTTCCTTAACGACGCACTTGAAGAAGAGATCTATGTGGAATAGCCACAAGGATTCGTGTCTGAAGGCAAAGAAAGCAAAGTGTTAAGACTAAGAAAAGCACTCTACGGTTTGAAGCAAACACCAGCATGATATAGCAGAATCGATCAGTATTTCATGGATTGAGGATTCAGGAGGAGCAAGAGTGAGCCTACACTTTACATCAAGTCTCAAGCTACACGGCCTGACATAATGTATACTACAAGTCTTCTATCAAGATTCATGCAAAGCCCAAGTCAAATACACTTTGGAGCAGGAAAAAGAATTTTGAGGTATCTACAAGGAACAAAAGAGTTCGGTATATGGTATACTACCGAAACCAACTCAGAATTACTTGGCTACACCGACAGTGATTGGGCAAGTTCGGCAGATGACATGAAGAGTACCTCTAGCTATGCTTTCTCACTAGGATCGGGAATGTTCTCTTAGGCGTCGAAGAAGCAAGCTACAGTAGCACAATCAACAGTAGAAGCAGAGTACGTCTGAAGCAACGAGTCAAGCTATATGGCTTCGTAGGATACTTGAAGACATGGGAGAAAAACAAGATGAGCCTACTAAAATCAACTGCGACAACAAATCAACAATTGCAATGGCGAAGAATCCAGTTCATCACAGCAGAACAAAACACATAGCAATCAAGTATTACTTTATCAGAGAAGCTGAAGCAACTAAAGAGATCAAACTCGACTACTGCAGAACAAAAGATCAAATTGCATACATATTCACGAAGGCGTTGCCGAGACCAAGATTTGAAGAATTACGAGCTATGTTCAGAGTCACAGAAATTTGCATCAAGGAGGAGTGTTGAAATTGCTACAAATTTCTAGAATATTCTATGTATGAAAATAGTAGAATATCCTAGAACTATAGTGTGTATGAATATGGTAGAACAATCTAGAACTATAATGTGTACGAATATGGTAGAACAATCTAAAACTATAAGTGTATGAATATGGTAGAACAATCTAGAACTATAAGTGTATGTATAAGATAGAAGAATCTAAAACTATCATGATACTAATCTATCATGAAAACTCTAGAAAGACCTAAAGTAATGTAGAAACATTCACCACCATTGAGAGGTTGGTGACTTGAGCCTATAAATAAGCAATTGGTATGTTGTAATTGATCATCCAAGAAATCAATGACATAGCCTTCTTTCTAAAACAATTCTCTAAAACTATCAACTATCAACTATCAACTATCATCTAATAAACTACCAACAGAAAGTTCTGTATCTTTATGGTTTTATTTCCTTATTTCTCTCTTGATTTGTAGTGGGTGATTTGTTTCTCTATTTATTTCCATATTTGTAGCAGAATTAGTCATCTGATTCTGCGTAAATACCCTATATATCATTCTTCAGAACTGTGAGGAATGAAATCTCTAAACCTAGAACATTGATATCAATTCTTTCACCTTGTCAGCTTCTAAACCTTGAAATCTTTAACCTCAGATCCTTTAATCTTAGAACAATGATTTACTGCTGAATTAGATCATGTGCTGTTAAGAATGAGTTTAATTTTGATCTATTGTCAGATTGAAATTTTTTCCGCAATCATCGAATTTTGTGCTGACACTGACACATCACTAAGTTTGACTGTTTCAATTTTCAAGTAGTTGTTTTCATGATCAAACTCATTTAAATATTTAATAATGTGTCAATATTTGATTTGATCTGCACACAATTGTTGCATTGACAGTGGATCAAAATCTAACCTATAAAATATATAGGAAGAATAAGATGTATTTATTATTTAGAATGGTCATTGTGACTACTGCATTCAAAAGTTTGGTCTTAAATATTTTGTCTTCCCTTAATTTGAAGGACCATGACATGATAGCCAATTGTTTAGCACAATACCTAATCCATTTGTTTCAAATTCGATCATTGAAATATTTTGCATCCCTTATGTTCTCTGAATGTAATAAATTTAATTTCTCTCTAAATCTATAGCTCCTTGTTAGAAGTAATGCATGAGCTTCCACCTAACAGCTTATGCTTTTAGGAGAGTTGGTATTTGATGTGGTGATAGAACCTCTGACATCAAGTGGATTTTAGGAATTCAATTCTTGCCGCACCATTTCTTCTAATTAATAAAAGAAAAGAGTTTTGGTTCTAGGTTGCGTGGGTCTATGTATTGTACATACTTTACGCTTAATCGACTATTTTTATTGTTAGAATATATGAAAATATCCATTATCCAATATTATCTTGATCATCTTAGATCATCTCATAGTATTAGTTTCCCTATTTCCTTATTTTATGATTTGTTTCCTATTTAGTTAGAATTATGATTAGCATAAAATTAGGGTTAGTGCTCTAGGTTTGTTTGATGAACATATCATCAGACAGTGATACATCACTTTATATCAAATTAATATCAATTTCATGGTATTTTGTCTCTATTTTTTGTATTTTCTCCCTCTATAAAACTACATAATTTCAGCACATATCATAACTTTGGAAGGGGAGCATAAACTTATGCTGGTTATTAAGGGAAGTGTACTCACCAACATATAAGGTTATCCAGGGATGTAGACAAATTTGAACTTTTGCCTGCCTCCTTTATTACTAAACCAGAATATGAACCTAAATCAAATTTGTTATAAACATTGAGTTAATAATAATTTGAAGATTCATCCTTTTATGTATTACTAATCAGAGAAAACAAGTTGCTCCCTTGTCCCTTCATACATAAATTTGTTCATTTTCCTGTTGCCAAACAATATGTCAGCGCTTGGACTGACTGCTTGCTGGATCTTGACATTTATCTACTGAAAAACATTTACGGAGGGTGCATCATGGTTCCATATTGTACATATGAATTCCTTTCACTTTTTGGTAATTGCACTTAATATGATGATGTGGAGCATTAATTAGGATTATCATGTCTTTTCATTTAAATCTTGATTTATTTCAGTTTATCTGGTTTCTTGATCACTTTTTGATTTCAGATTCTTATTTTATTAATTAGAATAATTTTTAGATAAGATCCTATTATTAGGATTCTCTTTATTTTTATTTTATCAATTAGGATAATTGTTAGGGATATCTTTGTAGCCTATTAAAAGGCCAGACTTGATTGAAATTTAATCAATGAGAAACAAAAAAATATGAAATTATAAATATAAATTTCTAACTGTACGTACCTTGTGAAAAAAAAAAAATTATTGTAGAGTTAGCTATTCCATCTTTTTTAGAAATTATGTTCAAATAAGCAAATATATCGTGGTGCAGCGGTAAAGTTGTGCCTTGGTGACTTGTTGGTCATGGGTTCAAATCCGGAAACAGCCTTTTTAGCCTCTGGGCAATGGGGTACGAAGTTTTTTTTTTTAAGCAAATATATCGTGGTTGCAGAAGTCTATAACAATATTCAGAAAAAACTTGTGTTAGTTTAGGAAGGGTTGATGAGTCTGCTTCTCACTCTCACTAAAACTTGTGTTGGCTTAGGAGGGGATCTATCAAGGACGAGTATACTTCTTGCTTTCCCTATAAGTTGAAATGAGTCTTCCGTGTCTAGGCCCATGACTCGATCCTATGCAAAGGTTCATAACATATGATTCAGTTTGCAGATTCATGGATCCCAAGCAGGAAAATATAATTTTGGATGGAAAGAATTGAATTTCACTTCTGCAAAAATAGGACCCTCAAATCCTGTAATAGGAATTCTTTGATGATCCAAATTTAAGCTTCAGAATCATGAGAGTAATATGCGGTTAACAGGATTTGATTTGTGTGCTGGGAGTTAAAGCATAGCTAAGCCAATGCAACTGAAAGAGGAGGTGTTTTATAGGGTTGAGTTGTAATCCTAGAAAGCTCTTCTGCCATAAAACTTAGCTGCAAGAGGGACGTTGGTTTCTTAAGGTTTTGTTATATTTGTTTTTAGGTTCTTGGATATATAGCATACAAAATATGCCCTATGGATTACTAGTATCAAGGAAAATTAGGAAAGTAAAGTGTGTTATGAGATGTTGATTGACAAGAATGCTAAATTCAAGATCTTATGAAAGACAAGTGGAATCTTTTGGATGTCGCAGTTGCAGTTTCGTCATGATTGACAAGAACGTTAAATTGCGGACAAATGCGACTGATGTGGCTGCAATTGCATTCATGGTATTGAAGTTGAGAGAGTGAAAGAATGAGAGAATTTGATAAAGTGATTTGGATTTTGGAGAACTGAAAAATTACGTTCTGATTGAGCTTCTGGTTATGTTGAAGTATTTATAGCACAGAAGCTGGGGATCTAATCTAGTTCCATCTGTGACAGTTGTAAGTTGTACCTGTCTTACAACAATCTAACCAAAATAAAGAGAGAATACAGCTTGGCCGAAAACTAAACAATCAAGCTAAAGGAGAAATAGTATTCTCTTACACCCCTCAAGCTCAATGAGGCAGAGAAACCAAAGGAGGCTCAGAGTGTGAAGAAAAGAGATATCAGCCCATTGGTCAACCCCTTACTTTGGTTCACATGACACCCTACCACCTCAATGAGATTGTATTATTTTTACCTTGAAAGGTGCTAATACTTTCTCTCTAATGTATTCATTCTTGATTGTGTCTTGTATGATCACTCATCCACCTTGACATTCTTGTCTCTACAACACTTAGTTTATGCCTTGTTGACACTTTGCTGCTGGACATTCTGTAACTTAAGCATTGTGGGTCTTATGATTATGTAGTAAAATTTTCCTTAATATTGAGGGACACTTTTTGAATGTGAGTAATTCTTGAAACATTTCTCCATTTCTTCCACTTAGCTTGAATCCTATGACTTTGATCTCTCTCTATATCCATCAATCCTTTTTTAAAATTTGAATTTCAATGTTTACGATTTTTTTTTCCAGTCTTTTGTATCTTTTTTCTGTGACATGAATTTTTGCAGCGGTAACTGGTAATAGAACTTTTGCTTTTCATTCGTTGCAGTTCCTGTTTGGTCTTTAGGAACAAATTCCTCTTCCGAATAATATGAAAGTAGAGAATTGAATGTATTTATCTCCATATTGTTTGTAACAAGTCCATTCTTTATGAAGTTTTAATTGTATGTGTGCACTGTCCTTTGCAAAGGGTGAGATTGTTTGTGATTTTTTTAATTTTGTTCCTAGCCTATTGTTGAATATCAAATACAGGTCAATTTCCATGAAATTTGCAAAAACTATTTAGATATAGTAAACAAATGCTTTCCGGCTATCTTGCTTCTTTTCTTTTATATTATATGTTTGAAATATTTGATTTTTGTTGTGGAATTATTTAGATGGTTCTTACACTATGTAATTCCAAAGTGAAACTTCAAACTTTGTCACTGTTTTCCTGAACTAACTTTCATTTCCTCTGATATATTGCATAGTTATATTAGTACCATCAAATAGTTGGATTCGCTGATTATGATGAGACATTCCTTTGAAAATGAATATTATATCAATTACTGCCATTTCTTATTTTTTTACTCTTAAAAATGGATAGGATGCCGTGCCTAAGAAAAAGCCCAGCAAATCTCTCTATGCAAAAGCCACTGACACTGGAATTGATCCAGAATTGGCTGCAAAGAAACTGAACATTGATTGGGATTCTGCTGCTGAAATTGAAGAGACAAATGCAGATGATGAGACAGAAGTGCCTTCAGTGGTGGTCAGTTCTTAACCTGCCTTAGAGATTCGTATGTTTTGCTTGTTTGGTTTGGTTAGCCACCATGATTATTGCTATTTGAATTATGATGCCTATAATTTTAGTAAAGGAATTTAGTGCAACCATAAACTTATATGAAATCTCCATATTATTTGTAATGTGTGCCTCCACATTTTCTTTATACAGATACAAGCTATTTTTGTGTTGGAATTAAAAGATTTAAAGCACGTGGATAGTTAGTTAGATTTAAAGCACATGTATATCGATTACTATTAGCAATTAATCATTATACATGTGCTGATTAGATCCTTTTGTAATTAATACGTACTTGGTATAAATATGTATCAGTGGTTTAATGATTAGCCAGTATCAGACCCTTGAAGATTCGAACGTCTATTGTGACACACATTGGTTAGTCTATTTGCGATGAGTTTGGAACAAAAAATAAGGAGTTATTATAATTATTCTTTAAGCAAATTTTCTCTCTTTTTTGTTTTAAGATAATAATAATAATTATTGTTATTATTAATGGTTAACCCTTTGAGCTTTCAACTGAAGATGTTCTACCTCCTGCAGGGCTATGGAGCACTATACTTGGTTTCGGCTTTCCCTATTATTATAGGTATTTCAGTTGTTCTGATTTTGTTTTACAATTCCCTCCAGTAGGAAATTGCATTCCACTCAAATTCAGTGTATAATGTTACACTATATTGAAATGAGTTAGTATATCGCAATGTTCACCTAACATCATCACAAGTTTATTATTAGTCTAATTACGTTACAAAATTCATCTTTTTGAGGAAAGATGTCCATGAAAGAAAAGCCGATGGTTGTTGCAATTGATTGTTTACCGGCGGATAACACGGGACATTTATTACACTTATATAAATATTTCTTATTTTATTTAAAATATTCATAAAATTATTAAAAAAATGTTTAAATATCTGAAAATGATTTCAACTATGTTAAATTTAAATATTTTGTAATTTTGAAATGTAAAGTGATAAAATAATCAATTGATTTATAACAATATTATAAATAAAAAAATTTATAATCTTTAAAGTTTATAAAAAAACACTTGAATAATTTAAAATATAAAAATAATTAAATTGGATAAAATTATGGAAATCAAATATGATTTAAAATAAATTATTATTTAATCTCTAATAGATACTTTATATTTCATTAGTGGTTATGTAACATGAGTTATCATAGGTGTTTAGTAATAAAAATCTAAAAATGTTAAATGCAAAAAAGAAAAACACTAGTGGGGGAGAGCGGTTGGATAGTATATTTGTGAACATTAAAAGCTTTTTGAAAACTTTTCGCAAATCTTTAGATGAAAAAATCATTTGTAAATGCTTTGCCCAAAGAAAGTGTGAAGGATCAAATAGAAGCAATGACGTGAAAACACAAGTTTTTTTTTATTGGTTTACTCAACTTAAGTTACGTTTAATTCTCCTTTAACTTTAGAAGTATTTTCTAAGTCACTTTTGCCTTTATCAAGTATTATCTATGTTACACCTGACAACAACAAATAATCTCCCCCTGAAATTGAAAATTTGAGTATTATTTAACACAAAGTCACTTTTGACATTTACAAATAAAAAAATAATTAAAAAGATTACAAGAATCTATATGAAAGTTTAGTGCAATTACAATAACTGTCATGAAAAGAATAGTGTTTAAGCACAGATTGTTTCACCAAGAATGATTATACTTCTTACTTCAAATTTTCTCTCAATATCTTTATATAGGCATAAGAGATCTTGTATCTGTTGTTAGATAGAGACATTGAATTTCTTCTTGTTTTGAGCTTCATTAAAAGCATGGGAAGCTTGACATGTTTCCAATTTTGATGTGTTCGCTTCTGTAGATGAGAGAAGGGGTATGTATCCTTTCTTTTCAAAAAACTTATGATATTCTCCGGTCTTTTATTGCTTTTCTGCATTTTCCCACATCAATTTTTTCGTTGTATTGATCCTCAAAAACTTCTAATGCATTACACAGCCTATCACTTGTGTGTGGAGTGAGAAGATAAATAAACCTAACAGAAATGAACAAGATGCACATATCACATTTAATTATTTGATCATACAAAAAGGCCAAAGAATTTATAATATAAAATTTGTTTAGAAAAATTACATTACCTCAAAATGTGACTTTGCAAGTTTGAAGAGCCGTCAATATAGTGTATAGTGACAGCCATGTACCCCTCTATTGATTGCTTGAAGTCCACATGTTTGATGCAATGACCACTCTTCCATTAAGACTATCTAATAACTTCAAAGCTACTACTCTCTCTTCCTTATAGATTTTTGAAAATCTCTTTCTTCATCGTGTTTCTAGAAAGGACTTGGAAGGCCAGTTGGAGAGCTGCTACAAATCTCCTAAAAGCAAGATTATCCACAATTGATAGTGGATACTCATGCATAATAGTTGCAAGGGCAAACAATCTCCTTACAATTTATAGATCATAAATCCCTATGCTCAGCTCTTGTTTACCTTGACTAACCTTAGGCGTAAGAAAAGTTTATCCTTTTCCTTTTAGCCAAAGCTTGTAATGCATACAAGTTTATCCTTTCAGCCAAAAAAAGCCATTTAAGAAGATAAGAGCATACATAGCTTGGGATAATAATGATGCTAGCTCTTCAAGTGACTCAAGTGAGGAAGAAGAAACAAACTTGTGACTCATGGCAAACATTGATCAGGATGAGACCAAAAGCAATGTAAGTGACTCTTCTTCCAATCTAACACAAACTATGACAACCTACTTGATGCATTCAAAGAGTTAGATGAAGAAGTACAAAGGCTCACCTTTGTGAACAAGACTTTAAAAGGCCAAGTTAGATGACATATTGAGAAATTTACCACTTTACAAAATGAAGTCCATGATTTGAGAAAAAAGAAAGTGGATTTAGAAAAATTTGTTGAGGACTCCATTTCTAAATGTAAATCTAGAAATATTGCTTCTAGCTCAAATTGTGAAAATTGCAAGCATATTCAATGCTTATCTTGAAAAGACACTTGCAAAGTTCACAAGTGGAAGAGAAAACTCAAATGCCTTGTTGAGTTCTTAAAAGTGTGTCATGGGTAGGGCTAGACTTAGGTATGGTTTCGAGAGAAAAAACAAGCTTATAAGAATTTCTTTAACTTCTCTACACCCTTTTCATTTCATGTCACTATTGCATGTATAGAGGTCATAGCTCTTCATCATGTTTCATCAAAAGATATGGAGTTCCAAGCGGGAAGTACAAAGTGGATTCCCAAAGGAAACCAAAAGACTACTAACCCAAAAGGACCCAACATTAATTGGATACCTCAATCTTCTCTCTAAACTTGTTTTGTAGGTATGCCTTAAAGTCAAGATATCAACATGGTATTTGGATAGTGGGTGTTCAAGGCATATGAGACAAATCCAAATTTGTCTCTCTAATGGCAAAACAAGAAAGATTTGTTACCTATGGAGACAACAACAAAAGGAAGATTCTAGGTTATGATAATGAAATTTTGAATGTTTTAGCAACCTTGAGGAGACTAGACCATTGATATTGGAGAAGCAAATTGTTGATACAAGTCAACAATCTACAAAGGAGCTGCCCAAAGAATGGAGAACCTCTAGGGTCTTAACACTTGACAACAGAATATGTGATATAAAAAAACGGGTAGCCACTTGTAACTGTCTTAATAATTTTTTTTATAGATATGTGGTTTTTGTATCCCAAGTAGAACCAAAATCTATTAAAGAAGCTTTACTTGATGAACATTGGTTGTTGACAATGCAAGAAGAATTGACTCAATTTAAAATAAATGAAGTTTGGGATCTTTGCCAAGAACTAATGCTCAACAAGTAATTGGAATTAAATGGTTTAGAAAAAAAATTGATGAAAATGGTTTTATAACAAAAAACAAAGCCCGTTTAGTAGCCAAAGGTTATAGCAAAAAAGAAGACTGATTATGATGAGACTTATGTCCCTATTGCAAGACTTAAGGCCATAAGACTTCTTCTAGCTTTTGATTTCTTAATGGAGTTTAAGCTTTCCCAAATGGATGCCAAAATTGCTTTTTTGAATGGATACCCAAAAAAGGAAATCTATGTTTCTTAACCCCCTCAATTTATTGATTATAACTTTCCTAATCATGTATACAACTTAAAGAAAGCACTTTATGAACTTAAGAAAGCTCCTAGGTATTGGTGTGAAAGATTGAATAATTTCTTACTTGAACATAAATTTGAAAGAGGTAAGGTTGACACTACCTTGTTCATTAAGAAAACTAAAAAGGACATCTTACTAGTTTAAATTTATGTTGATGATATTATTTTTGGAGCTACAAATGATGTCTTGTGTAAAGAGTTTGCTAAGACCATGAAGGGAGAGTTTGAAATGTCCATGATGGGAGAGTTATCCTACTTCAAATGATTCCAAATAAAATAGTTAGAAAGTGTCATCTTCATCAACCAATCCACGTATTGTATTGACTTACTTAAGAAGTTTGGTATGGAGAAGTCCAAAGAGTCATCAATACCTATGTCCACCTCATGCTACCTTGATTGAAATGAAAAAGGCAAACATATAGATAAATCAAAATTTAGAGGTATGATTGCTTCAATATTATATCTAACTATTAGTCGTCTCGATTTATGCATAGTGTTTGTATATGTGTCAAATTTCAAGCTAATCCCAAGGAAACTCATTTAGTGCTTGTTAAGAGGATTCTTAAGTACATTAAAGATACATTAAAAGTGGGATTTTGGTATCCTAAAGGTGCATCTATTAGCTTAGTTAGGTATTCCAATTCAAATTATGCAAGGTGTAAAGTTGATAGGAAGAGTACTAGTCGTACATGTCATCTTCTTAGTAGTGCTTTGGTTTTTTGGCACTCTAAAAAGCAAGTTTGCATGGCTCTATCCACATCTGAGGCTGAGTATCTTGTTGTTGGTAGTTGTTGTGCTAAGATCCCTTGGATGAAACAACAAATAGAAGATTTTGGTATCTTTCATGATCACATTCCTTTGAGATGTGACAACACAAGTGCAATTAACTTGACCAAAAATCATGTCATGCATTCCAGAACTAAGTATATAGAAATAAAACATCATTTCCTTAGAGTTTTATTATTAGATGTTAAAATGATTAAATATGTTATAATATTGCACTTAAATTTTAATTTAATTTAAATATAAATTGAAAATAATTAAATTATTTTACAATAATATTTTTGAAAAAAATTATTTCCATATATAACATTAGATTCCTCTCTAATTATTTTATATGATTTTATAAAATAACAATGTTAATGCATGTTAAAAATAAGGATGGTATAAATTGAATTGCACGATGCATATATAACATGAGTAGTGAAAACTTTTCAATTTTAATATGATCATAATAGTGTGCAGAGAAGTTATTTGTTCAAGAATAAGAGATAGCTATGTGGAGTACTTGACAAATGAACCACCGATGAAGCATTTAATTTAACCGTTAGATATATTATTATTTTATTGTAGGGATGCGATTGTTTACCGATTACCTAATGATTGTAGATTGTTGGAATGCATTTAAGAGAAACATTTCATTTTTTAAATAATATCTTATAAAAGAAATAAGTTTTTAAAATTGCAATATGGGGCCTGTGTTCATTAACGGAATCATCACGAGAATTAGGTTTAGGTGAGTGTGAGGAAACCCTTGCGAATGGCCTTTTGAATAATGGTATAGCCCTTGACTGTAGCCATCACCATCATATTTGTTTCTTTCTTTGCATTTGCTGGTCATCGCATTTCCTGGCTATGTTATTTTCCTCCGCAACTTTGTTTTGTTGGCCCTTTGGGTGAGTTTTGAATGAAAAAGGAAAAGGTAAGAGTGGGAAAAAGGGTTGAGCGAAATTGGTTTTGGGTGATGACGGTGGTGCAAAAGCAGAGGGCTAGTGCAAATGCGGATGGCATGTTTGGCTATATAAATTAGGATAGCAATAGGAGAATTAGGTTTAGGTAACATTGAGAAAAAAGACTTAGAGAAATTGCAGGTGGGTGGGTGATCACGATGATTATGGATGGGTTGTTTTGTTATGGGTGTTGTAAGCAGAATGATATCCACTCTCCTTATGTTATAATCTATGAATCCTTGTTTTGTTATGGGTTAGTTTATCGCTTGAAGTCAATTTCGAAACCAGAAAGGTTAGCATATAAAGTCCTACTAGACACATTTAGCAATTGCCTACTTTATCTTTACTGTTTGATAGAGTTGAACTTATTGAGGGAAGCTTTGGTTGGTTTACCTGGTGTTAGTGGTCTTTCCACCGAACAACGCAAGAGACTAACTATAACAATTGAGGTAGTGGGTAGTCCCTCCATAATATTCATGGATGAGCCAACATCTGGGTTAAATGCCAGAACTGCTACAATAGTTATGAGGACAGTTAGAAGCATAGTGGACACAGGAAGAACAATTGTTTGTACCATCCATCAACCAAGCATAGATGTATTTGAAGCTTTTGATGAGGTAAGTGCTGTTGTTGATCATATGATACTGCATTTTCTGACTTTTCTTATTGGACTTGCCAATTGCCATACTACTTGAGCATAATAAACCAAAAATTGGTTTAAGCTTTTCATACTAAAACGAGGAGGACGAGAGATATATGGTGGGTCGTCGGGTCACCATTGTAACCACCTCATTGAGTATTTTGAGGTAAGAACTAAGACATGTCTGAAAACAATCAAATGACATTTATAGTAATTCATGATGCTTGTTAGTTATTGATATTGTAGTACTATCTCTAATCCTACTTTCAAGCAGAGGATTGAAGGGGTTGGTAAAATCAAAGATAGACATAACCTAACAGCTTGGATGTTGGAAGTTACAACTTCAGCACGAGAAATGGATTTGAATGTTGACTTTGCTGATATATACACAAATTCAGAACTACATAGCTAAGTTGGTTTACAGTGTACTAGTGTTACTCAACATCCTTATTTAGTCAAAGTTAATATATTTTTTAAATATCTTACAAGGATATTGCCATTTAAAACTAGTGCTAAAAAAAATGATGCAATCCTCTCTAGGAAGGGACCAATCACTAGAACCATGAGCAAGAGACTCAAAGAGGATTGGGCTAGAACTATTGAAGAAGGCTTTAGGGTTCTCATGAACCTCATGGTAGATTTCTGAGCCCACGGGTCAAGGTTGGGTTCACTTTGTAAATATTAGAATAGGTTTTCCTTCTTTTGGGCCTTGTATTTTGGTCATTTTAGGTTTGTAGGGTACCCTACAAATTAAGGACCCCTGCCCTACAAGTTAAGGGTACCCTAGTAATATAGGATTTTAGCCTTATATTTCAGGGCATTTTGAGTAGTCTTTGTAGTAGGGATTCTTTTTTTGTATTTTCATTTATTTTGGCATGGAGGTGAGCTTAAATATATAGGAGGGGTGTGAGTAGCCCCCCTCTAGCTTCTCAAGGAAGCTTCCTTCCTTACTTCCCAAGGAAGCTACCTCTTGCTTCTCTAGGAAGTTTCCCATTATATTTTCATGTATTTTGGCATGAAGGGTGAGCTTAGCTATTTGAGGGTGTGAGTAGCCCCCCTCTAGCTTCTCAAGGAAGCTTTCTTCCTCTAGCTTCCCAAGGAAGCTACCTTCCTTGCTTCTCAAGAAAGCTTCCCATGTGTTAGGCTATAAATAGAAACATGTGTAACACTTGTCACAACTTTGCTGAATGAAAAACTTGTTGATGTAGCTCCATTGGAGCTTGTAAGCCTTTGATCTTCTTCATCAATGGAGTCCTTTGCTTCTTGAGTTTTGATGGCAACAGAATGGAGAAGAAGAAGAGTAGAGAGGAGGCGCCACTTCAAGGAGAAGATGAGTCAAGAAGAAACTCACCACCATAAGAAACCATGGATAAGAGCTAGAAGGAGGAGAAGATGAGGGGAGGGAGAAGGAGCATGAAATTTTGTGTCTCAAATAAGCTCTGAACTTTGAATTGTAATTTTCAAATGATCAAAGTTGAAAAAATGCACACACATGACCTCTAATTATAGCCTAAGTGTCACACAAAATTGGAGGGAAATTTGAATTTCTATTCAAATTTCACTTGAATTTGAAATTGAATTTGTGGAGCCAAATTTTAGAGCCAAAATTTCACTAATTATGATTAGTGAATTTTAGCTATGGTTCAGCCCACTAATCCAAGATCAAGTCCAAGATTCTCCACTAAGTGTGTGTGCTTAGGTGTCATGAGGCATGTAAAGCATGAAGGACATGCACAAAGTGTGACTATATGATGTGATAATGAGGTGTAGCAAGCAAATGCTCACCTCCCCCTCTAAAATTTAATTGGATTGGGCTTCTCCCAATTCAATTAAATTTATTTCCAACCACACACATCAAATATTCACTTAATGCATGTGAAATTACAAAACTACCCCTAATACAAAAACTAGTCTAGGTGTCCTAAAATACAAGGGCTAAAAAATCCTACATTTCTAGGGTACCTTACCTATATTATGAAGACCTAAATACAAGGCCCAAAAATAATGAAACCTTAATCTAATATGTACAAAGATAAGCAGGCTCATACTTAGCCCATGGACCTAAAATCTATCCTAAAGCTCATGAGAACCCTAGAGCCTTCTCTTGCATCTTTAGCCCAATCGTCTTGGAGTCTTATATCTAATGCCCTTGAGGGGTAGGATTGCATCACTTGTGAGACACACTTCAAAGTTCAACTTCTCTCCCTATTCTACTTCAATTTCTGCGCCTTTCTCTCTCTCTCTCTCTCATTCTCTTCCTCCATTGAAGCTTCCTCTCTAAGCTTCCTATCCAAAGAACTCTCCTGGTGGTGAAACTTCTCCTTCCATGGCTTATTTTCTAGTAGATGGCGCCTCCTCTCACTTCTTCTCCTTTATCTTTCGTTGCAATTCCATGGCTGAAAATCACCATTGAAGGACCTTATTGAAGCTCAAAGATTTAGCCTCCATAGAAGCTTCTTAAGCAAGTTTCCATCAAGTGGTATTAGAGCACAAGAGCTTCAAGTAGGTGCTCTATAAGCCTCCATTAATTTTCAGCTTTACCTTCTCCTCCATTGTTGTTTCTTCATTTTTCTCCATGTATCTCCTCACATGTCTTGGGCTGAATGTTGTTAACATGATTTTTTAGAATTTCCATCGATTAAACTTGCTATAGAAGCCAGATTTGATTTTCTATGGTTCAAATTTCTTGTTCTTGTTCTTGAACCAGGAATTGTGTTGAGTTTAGGTTCTTTTGAGTTTTGTATTGCTATTTTTTGTGGCTGAAACCCAAACCATAAAATTCTTACAAAAACATTAAAGTAGAAGAAAACCTAAAAAATCTAGAGTGACATGTTCACCTATTGTAGTTTTGTCATAGAAGTCATGTCTAGTCATGAAACTTGTCACATAAGATTCCATATGTTGTGCTGATTTTTTTTTCTTGTTTCTTTGTCTAACTCATTTGTTCATGAGTGTATGGAATTTTTTTAGCCTATTATTTGATTTGAGTCAAATCTTGCATGTTAATTAGTGCTTAACATGTTCATGCATAATTCTTAGAGAGTCTTTGATTGTGAACCTTTTCTTGAACTTTTAGGTTTCCTTATGATTGTGTCTATTGTGAATTTGAGTTTTGGTGATTGAATTGTTGTCTGAAATTTTGATCTTAAGTGAATGTTGAACTCCTAAAACTTTGATAAATAGGCCTAGTGAGTTTAACGTACAAAGTAAAGTTGAAAGTAAACCTAAGGCAACCAATATACCATGCTTAAAAAAATTTGAAGTCTGAAATCGCTGGTGCTGGTAGCTTAAACATACGAACTTGTAAAAATTACTTGGAATTGGTCCCTGCGAATTTTGTGCTGAAAGTTTTACTAAATTTTTTAGACATCTGGAAAAAAATAACCAAGTGATTTTGGATAAAAGGAAAAAATAATAAAAATCATACAATGTGGCAGGAAAATCAGTGTCTAGGAAAAATAAAAATAAAAAGTGCAAGGGAAGTGTGCTTGTTGTTTTGGCTCAAAATTTGTTCTATAATTTGTGCCTATTTTAGACCAATCTTAGTTATGAAATTTCAATTGAAAAGTAGTGTGAAAACAAGTACCAAAATTAGAGGTTTCTTGAGTCTTTTTGTATAGTTTTTTTTTACTCTACTGTAGAGCCATTCTAGGTTTCTCTTTAAGTCCTAGCTTGCTTTTATTTGTTTTTTATTGCTTTAATTGTTGAATAATCCTTGAAAATTTGTCTTGTTAAAACTCTATTGGTTTAGCTTTCATTTCATTTTTTGGTCTTTGGTTATTGTTTGTCTCTTTGTTTCCTTGTTTGTGAGTTGCCATATAAGGAATTGGAAAGGAAGATTGTTGCCATCCATTGAAGAATTTGAGTCAAGAAGCAAGGGGCCAATCACCTTAAGAGCTATTGGACTAAGAAGCACTCCAAATTGAGTGAAACGCCAAAGACAGAATAACCACCAAAATTGAGGACTTTTTTGTAATTAGCAATTTACTTGTAATTGGACACTTGTACGCTTACCTTCATCGCTTTCAAATTTTGTAACAAAAAAACCTTTCATTGAAAGTGTGTTGGGAGTCTCCAATAGGTTACCTTACTTCCATTTGTCTGTAATAATTTTAGGCAATTTTCCCTTAGAATAGTGAGTGTTTTGTTAGGAACCTTAAATATGGTCATCCAAACACTCTTAGGATCCGCCTAGTTTACATTTCTTGCACTTTAATTACTTGCTTACTTTCATAGCTTTTTTTTTTCTTTACTAGTCACGCCTAGTTTATTGTGTTATTGCATAATACTTTCTTCTTGCTTATTATGCTTATCTCTAGTTCTTTTGAACCCTAGCTTTTACCTTTTGCAAACCCCCAACAAGAAAGAACCACAACTTAGGAACCAACACGAGTCATCATTCATCTAGTGTTAATTGTGAGGGTACTAGTCATAAGGACCCTCTATCTAAAATATTAGATGGGTTGAGTTCCCTCAAGTTATGGAAAGAAAAACTAGAAAGAAGAGAAAAAGGAAAAGAGAAGGTAGAAATAAATCTAGATAAGAGGGAACAAATAAGGGAAGAAGAAAGAAGGAAAATACTAAGAGAGTTAAGAAAAGAAAAACACGTCTCCTATAGTAGTCATGACTCCTGCAAGAGCCTAAGTGAAGAACGTAGTGACTATTATGGAGGAAAAGGAAAGAACAAGTATTGCTAGGTTCCTTAGTAGACTTAATATGGAAGTGAGGGACAAGGTTGAGCTCCTTCCATATAGGGACCTAGATGACCTAGTCCAACTTTTTAAAAGGAAGCCTACTTCAAAATCTTATGGCTCTCACTCTTATCCAAAGAAAAACCAAGGTCAAGTCATCTTAGGGGCTGCAGTTTCTAATCCCAAGGATGATAAGGGGAAGGCAATAGAAAAGCAACCCCCTAAGGCTAGTATGCAAGAGAAGACTGACTCTATAAAGTGCTTTAAATGTCTTGGAAGAGGACACATTTCTTCTCAATGTCCCACCAAGAAAGTCATCTTAGGGGCTGTAGTTTCTAATCCCAAAGATGATAAGGGAAAGACAATAGAAAAGAAACCCCCTAAGGCTAGTATGCAAGAGAAGACTGACTCTATAAAGTGCTTTAAATGTCTTGGAAGAGGACACATTGCTTCTCAATGTCCCACCAAGAAAACCATGATTATGAGGGGCCAAAACATTTATAGTAGAAAAGATGAGGCTACTACTTCACCTTCCTCTAGTGAAAGTGAAGAAGCAAAATGGGAAGAATCTAGGGAAAAAATCTACCCCAAGAAGAAGGAGATCTTTTAATAGTCAGAAGGCTTTTAGGAGGCCAATCTTGTGACTTAACCCAATCTCAAAGAGAGAATATTTTTCACACAAGGTGTAAAATTTATGATAACACATGCTCTCTCATTGTAGATAGTGGTTCATGTTGCAATTATTGCAGCACAAGATTAGTCTCTAAGTTGAGCCTTGCTATCACTCCCCATCCAAAGCCTTACAAACTTCAATGGATCAATGAGCAAGGGGAGATGATAGTCAATCAACAAGTGAAAGTGCCCTTCTCCATTGGAACATATAAGGATGAAGTGATTTGTGATGTAGTTCCTATGGAGGCAGGACACCTTCTCTTAGGTAGGCCATGGCAATATCATAGGAAAATAATCTATAATGGCCTAACTAATGAGATAACCCTCACCCATCTTGGAACAAAGTTTGTTTTGCATCTTTAAACACCTTCACAGGTAGCCAAAGATCAAATAACTATGAAAGATAAGAGGGATGAGGAAGAAAAACTAGAAAAACAAAAGAAAAAGAAGGATGGTAAGGCCTTGTCTTCAAAGGCCAAGGGGAAGGAAAAAGTGGGAAAGGATTCCTCCAAGAAGCTTGTTAAGAAGGAAAATCATTTTGCAACAAAAGGTGATATCAAAAGAGCACTCCTTCTTAAACAATCCTTCTACTTTCTCCTATCAAGGGAAACCTCCCTTAGCACTGCCAGAATTCCTACATTTGAGACCTTACCCCCAAAGGTCCAAGAACTCTTACATGAATTTGGTGATATATTTCCCAAAGAGATATCCCATGGACTATCTCCTCTTAGGGGAATAGAACACCAAATAGACTTGGTCCCCGGAGCAAGCCTTCCTAGTAGGCCAACCTATAGGACTAACCCTCAGGAGACTAAGGAGATAGAGTCTCAGGTTAAGGAATTGTTGGAGAAGGGCTGGGTCTAAGAGAGCCTAAGCACTTGTGTTGTGCCAGTGTATTTGGTGCCCAAAAAGGATGGTAAGTGGAGAATGTGTACAGATTGCAAGGTCATCAACAACATTACTGGAAAGTATAGGCACCCCATTCCTAGACTTGATGATTTGCTTGATGAGTTGCATGGTGCCAATATCTTTTCAAAAATTGATCTTAAAAGTGGTTACAACCAAACCAGGATGAAAGAGGGTGATGAGTGGAAAACCGCTTTCAAGACCAAGTTTGGTTTGTATGAATGGCTAGTGATGTCGTTTGGGCTCACTAATGCACCAAAAAACTTTATGAGGCTTATGCATCATGTCTTAAGGGATTTCATAGGTAGATTTATAGTTGTTTATTTTGATGATATTTTAGTGTACAGTAGGAGCCTAGATGATCACTTAGGACATCTAAGGCAAGTTCTTTCAGTTCTTAGGAAAAACACTCTCTATGCTAATATATAGAAAAAAAGAAAAAAAGGGAAGAATGTCATGAGCATTACACAATTTTCATGATCCAAAACCTTTTGCATTACTAGATACAAAGCCTACATTTACTGCATTTCAAGATGAAGGTTGCATGCATTTGCATCCCAAAAATCATGTTAGGCTATAAATGCAAATATTTCTCTTTATATATCTATTTCCTAAATCTAATGTCCTATCTTTTAAGTTTAGGATGAGAGGCCCTCTCAAAGAGTCAATCTCTTGCTTTCTCATAAGCTTGAGCCCTTTGGTACTATTGGCTAGTTTCATAGGACTCAACGTCCTTTGCTTAAGATTTCATGTGACTCAAAGTCCTCGACTTTATCTTTCATAAGACTCAAAGTCCTCTGTCTTTATGCTTTCTTAGGACTCAAATTCCTCTGTCATTTACATTTTGAAGACTTCAATATCTTCAGTCGTTTACGCTTTCAAAAGACTACAATGTCTTCATTTACATTTCAAAGACTTCAATATCTTCAATCATTTTCGCTTTCAAAAGACTACAATGTCTTCATTTACATTTCAAAGACTTCAATTCTTCAGTCATTTACGCTTTCAAAGACTACAATGTCTTCATTTACATTTCAAAGACTACAATGTCTTCAATTATTTACGCTTTCAAAGACTACAATGTCTTTATTTACATTTCAAAGACTACAATGTCTTCAATTATTTACGCTATCAAAGACTACAATGTCTTTATTTACATTTCAAAGACTTCAATGTCTTCAGTCATTTACGCTTTCAAAGACTATAATGTCTTCATTTATATTTCAAAGACTACAATGTCTTCAGTCATTTACGCTTTCAAAGACTACAATGTCTTCATTTACATTTCAAAGACTTTAATATCTTTAGTCATTTACGTTTTCCAAGACTACAATGTTTTCATTTACATTTACAAGACTTCAATGTCTTCTGTCTTTTATATTTACAAGACTTCAATGTCTTCTGTCTTTTACATTTACAAGACTTTAATGTCTTTTGTCTTTTACATTTTATAACACTTCAACGTCTCCTATTTTTCATAGGACTCAATGTCCTTGTCTTTGTGCTTCTTAGGACTCAACGTCCTATGTTTCTATACTTTGAAAAAAAAAATAAAAAAATAATAAAAAAAACTTCTTCAAATGTCTTCTTCCCTACAGGAGTTCAATGTCATCCATTTTATGTTTTTATAAAACTTCAATGTCCTCTTGTTTTTCGGTTTCACTTCCTTGGTTTTTGCCAGTTGCTTGGTCGAATAGCAAGATCGCTCGAACGAAATTAGTGTCCTTATCTTTACTTCCCTTTTATTTCCAATAAAAGATAAGTAAAGAGGGACAACTGTCATACCCTAATTTCGTCCAGGGACTATCGTTCGTTGATCTTTTGATCCTTGCTAGTTGACTTACGGTGTTGAATGCCAGTTATAGTGCAAAGCAAGGAATCATTCAGTGTTTCAATCAGGAAGGCAAAAGATACCAAGAAAGAGGGCAAAAGGGTCTTTTCTTTGGTTTTCCTGGACCCTAGCTTGCCCAAGCTAGCCTTTGGCTCGCCTAGGCCACCAAATGACTTCAAGGTTAAGAAGCTAGCTCGCCTAGGAGAGCTGTAATTGCCCCAAGTGACCCTTTTCCTATAAATAAGCGTGCTAGGGGGCTGACAGGGGTTCCAAGGTTCAAAAGTGGAGAGAATTGAGAGAATTAAGAAAGAAGAAGAAGAAAGATGAGGAAACGAAGCCGAGGTGCTACCGAATTGCGACCATGATCATTCCCTACATCATTCCTTGTTCGATGTTCTTCGTGCGACTGTCGGTTATTTTTTATTTTTGAGGATTGAATGTGATCTATGTACCCTTAAGGGTGCCCCTTGTTATTATGTGCACATTCATCTTCTTCATCTATCATCAACAATCCCTTTATCTTTGTAAAGTTCAATCTTAACAATTCACTAGTGCTGTAAAATTGTCTTTAAAAAGATTGAAAGTTAATAAACAAAACCAAGATAAAACCAACTCATAACTAAACTTCATTTCATCAAATATCACTTGAGATTGCTTCAAGGTCCAACGCCTTAATGATTCTCTCCATTTTTCAAAATTTAAAACATCATTTCAAGGTCCAACGCCTTAAATGACTCTTTGTTTATAATTAAAATAAATCTTTCAAAAACAGAAAATCAATTTAACACACAAACATTCAGACTTAAAGAACTACGTAGGTATGAATTTCTCATCGCACCTGAGGATACGTAGGAGCAAGGGCAACACCCTTGTCGACCCCAAAAAAATAAAATAAAAATATAAAAAGGGGAAAATAAATAATTCTGAAGTCACATTGTGTACACTTGATTAAAGGCTGTCGTCCCTTGTGACAGACACGTGGGGTGCCAATACCTTCCCCATGCGTAAACAACTCCCGAACCCTTATTTTCAAAAATCCGTAGACTTCTTTTTGTTTTTTCTAATGTTTTCCTCAAATAAACGTTGGTGGCGACTCCACATGTTTTCTCCCTAGAAGACGAACGCTTTGGCTTATCTATTTGGCCTTCGCCGTCCCGTCGTAGGGTAGGTTGTGATAGATTCCTCCAAGATCATCTTCCTAAGCTTAGGCACATTGGGGACACAAATTATATCTTGAAGTCTCAGGACTCCATACGATCCCACATTGAAACTACTATCTCTCCCTGAAGCTATGACTTCTAATTGAGTATTCAGAAAAGGATCAAACTTCTGGCCCACTTTGATTTCTCCTAACAACTCACTAGTAATCCTCAAAGCACCTAGTCTCACACTATTAGGGGTAACCTCACATGCAAGGCTAAGGTCTCTAAACTCTTCTTGAAGATCTAGTTCTCTAACCTTCAGGGCAGATATATGTAGGGATTTCCTACTCAAGGCGTCAGCCACTACATTGGCTTTGTCTGTATAATAGCTAAGCTCAAAATCATAATCCTTAAGAAACTCTAACCATCTCCGTTGATGCATGTTCAACTTTTTCTAGCTAAATAGGTACTTAAGGCTCTTGTAATCACTAAACACTTCAAACTTGGAGCCAAACAGGTAATGCCTCCACATCTTAAGGGTAAAAACTACAACAGCTAACTCCAGATCATGGGTGGGATAATTCTTCTCATGAGTTTTGAGTTATCTAGAAGCATAGGACACTACATGGCCATTCTGCATCAACACTCCTCCTAAACCCATATTTGATGCATCACAATACACCTCAAAGGGTTCTCTTGGGTTATGCAAAACAAACACATGCGCGGTCGTCAACTTCTCCTTAAGGGTTTGGAAACTATGCTCACACTGGGCATCCTACACAAAAGCTTGACCCTTAAAAAGTCAGCTTGGTCAAAGGTAAGGCTAGCTTGGAGAAACCTTCTATGAATCTTCAGTAATATCTCGCTAAACCCAAAAAACTCCTAATCTCAAAAACATACTTAAGACTCTCCCACTCAAGGACAACTTCTATCTTAAAGGGATTTACAACTACCTTGAGATATCACATGTTCTAGGAAACTAACATAAACACACCAAGAGCATTAGTCACACCGAAGGGCATGATTAGATGCTCGTAGTGACCGTAACGGGTCCTAAAAGCAGCCTTGGGAATATCCTTAGACTTTACTCGAATATGATGGTAACTTGACCTGAGATCTATTTTGCTAAGCACACTAGCTCCTACTAGCTGGTCCATAAGGTCATCTATTCTAGGCAAAGGATACTTATTCTTAATTGTCACCTTATTCAACTGGCGGTAGTCTACACACAACCTCATGGTCACATCTTTCTTCTTCACTAACAACATGGATGCTCCCCATTGTCGTAACCTACCCTTCGGCGGGAGGGCGATGCGAGGCTGGTGGGTGCGTCTTCCAAGGAAGGAAAACGCGTGGAGTCGCCACCAACATTTATTCGAGGAAAACGTCGGAAAAACCAAAAAACGGGTCTACGAACTTTAAGAATAAAAGGTTCGGGAGTTGTTTTTACGCACGAGGAAGGTATTAGCACCCCACATGTCCGTCACAAGGGACGGCAACCTTTAATCAAATGTGCAAAATCATGACTTTTAATATTTTTCTATTTTCCCTTTTTTATGCTTTATCTTTTTGGGGTCGACAAAAGCGGAGCTTTTGCTCCTACGTAACCTCAATTGCGATGAGGAACTTAGACCTACGTAGTTCTTTGGAAAGTGAGAAAGTTATGCGGGGTGTTGATTTTAGACTTTTAAACGGTTGGTTTTAACCGATAAAAGTAAAAAGGGGACCATTAAGGCATTGAACCTTGAAACGAATTCAAATGGCCTTTTTGCGGGCAAAATCTTGATTTGTGAGTTTATTTTAGCCTTAGTTTCACTTGGTTATATTCTCAACTCATTTAAGGAGGACCTTCAAAGTAGTCCGGTTGAAACTTGCCTTTTTGATGATTAACCGAGGTTACAACATAAACAATCGATTGAATTTTATTTTAAAGGCAATTAAACGAGATTACAACACAAACGGTCGGTTGAAACTCATTTTAACATTGATTAAGCAGGATTACGTCTTAAACGATTGGTCGAAACTCGCTTAAAATGAAGAAAAAGAATACTGAAAGTAGATGAGATGAAGATGAAAACATACAAAGCAAGAATGAATTCAAAGCTTCGAAATCAAAAACTAACCAGTCAAAGATCGATGAACGATGAAGAACGGCGAAGAACGTTCACAGATTTGATCACAGAAACGTCACGGAAGCGTTACGAAAGTGCCTCGGCCTTGATTTTCTCCTTCTTTCTTCTTCTCCTCACTAATTTTAAGTGAAATCTGATTGCCCAAGGTGTTGAACCCCTTCCCCTCAGCCTCAGATGCCATTTTATAGGAAAAATGGGGGCGAAGGTTGTCGCCTAGCTCGCCCAAGTGAGCTGGTAGCTTCAACCAGAAGCAACATGCTCGCCTAGGCGAGCATGTTGCTTCCTCAAGAAGGTTCCTGATGGGTCCAGATGGGCCCAGGACTGAATAACACCCCCTTAATTGATCAGTTCACCCCCTATTTTGAGTTTTTTTGCTTATTTCTTTCCAAAACATCACGAAACTTTACGGATTACACGACGATGAGTGTTAAGCATCTTAATTTGGCTTTAAGCAGCTCAATGTGATCGGAAAAAAATCCGCATGTTGACAAATAATTATTCTTGGATGAAATTAGAGTATGACAGTTGCCCCTCTTTAGTTATCTTTCATTGGAGATAAAAAGGAAGTAAAGATAAGACACTAATTTCGATCGAGCTGAATTTCCTCCTGACTGACGATCTGCTCAATCAGCAAAACCTATCAAAGGAAAGAGCACAAAAGACATCAGGTGCATCAGCAAAAGCCTTGGTGCCTTGAAAGCAATATAAATGGATAATCGTGACGGTCTCCGCATGCTATCAGACTCACTTGTCTTAGGATAGCAGGGGAGACTTTAGTTGCTTTGGTCAACAAACATTGAGTCTCTCGACAAGGGAAGCAGATGACTATGTTTGTCTCTGCATGCCATCAGACTTGATAGTCTCCGGATAGCAAAGGGAACTGCAACAATCTCAACAAGCAATTAGAAATGGATGACCATCATCATCCTCACATACCATCGGACCTGCTTGTATCTAGATAATAGGGGTACTTTGATAGTCTCGAAGCAACAAAAGCGAGTGACCATCATGGTCTTCGCATGCCATCGGATTTGGTTGTCTCTGAATAGCAAAAATGGAGACTAAGTAGTCTCGGTCGATAGACATTGAGTCTTCGACAAAGGGTGCAGACGACCATACTCGTCTCTGCATGCTATCGGGCTTGATTGTCTCTGGATAGCAAAAATGGAGACTAAAGTAGTCTTAATCGATAGACATTGAGTCTTCGACAAAGGGTGCAAATGACCATATTGGTCTCTGCATGTCATCGGACTTGATTGTCTCTGGACGACGAAGGGGGAGACTAAAGTAGTCTCAATCGATAGACATTGAGTCTTCGACAAAGGGGCAGATGACCACGTTGGTCTCTACGCGTCATCGAACTTGATTGTCTCTAGATGACGAAGGGGGAGACTAAAGTAGTCTCGATCGATAGACGTTGAGTCTTCGACCAAAAGGGCAAATGACCACGTTGGTCTCTAGCGTCATCGGACTTGATTGTCTTTGGATGACGAAGGGGGAGACTAAAGTAGTCTCGATCGATAGATGTTGAGTCTTCGAACAAAAGGGCAGATGACCATGTTGGTCTCTGCGCATCATTGGACTTGATTGTCTTTGGATGATGAAGGGGGAGACTAAAGTAGTCTCAATCGATAGACATTGAGTCTTTGACAAAGGGTGCAGACGACCATGTAGGTCTTTGCATGTCATTGGACTTGATTGTCTCTGGATGACGAAAAGGAGAGACTTTAGTAGTCTTCGTGTTCCTTCACTAAAATGCGTACATGCTTTAGCAAAGAAACAAACCTCCAACCGATCTGAGTAACATATGTTTTGAAGAAAAACAATGTGTCTATTGGGGAAGGAAAGTATGCTGATAAAATTTTCTCATAACCACAAATGAGATTTAGGATATTAGCATTTCGTTTCTAAACAAGCATTTAGAAGAAACACTGGGCCCAATTGAAATAGAGGAAAACCGCTCAAAGTGTATAAATCTCACACAGGCAAGTGTTTCATCCTAATTTCGAACCACATATATGTCATGACTTGACTTTGCAAATCATTTCCTAGCAAATCAAAGATAACATGCGTAATCATGGATCAATAGGACGTTTAGGAGGCCGAATTTTGGTGGGAAATTTGGCTTTGGGTGTTTCGGCCTTTTCCTTTTCTATTTTCTTTTTGGCGCAATGTGAAAGAAACACGGGCATAAAGATTTGGTTGGTAACCAAGAAGGTGATTGCTTCACGCATTCCAAGTCATGGTTGTTTTTCTTTTCTTTCGTCTAACTATGAAAACTACCTAAGCAAAGTTTAGAAAAATAAGACAATAATACTTGAAAAAAAAAACTTAGTAAACGGCTGATTTTTCGAGTTTGAAAAAATCTTTTAATACTTATCCTATATGAAGTCTTGACTTGTTGCTTCTTGATTTCTTCTCTTGAATCTTGAATCTTGGATTGGATTCTTAATGCTTGATCTTGAAGTCTTGAATTAATCTTGAATCAATCACTTAGGCTTTTGGCATCATCAAAATTGCTTGGTTCATCATCATGAAGCTTGCTTCTACAACCATTGGATGACATATTTCTGACTTAAAAGGAATCGGTCCTTCTTACTGTATGCATAAGATCAACATGGAAGCTGACTATAAGCTTGTAAGACAACCACAAAGAAGATTGAATCCAGTTATGAAGGAAAAAGTGCAGAAGGAAGTACTTAAATTGCTAGAAGCAGGCCTCATTTATCCCATTTCAGATAGTGCTTGGGTTAGTCTCGTGCAGGTGGTTCCCAAGAAAGGAGGCATGACGGTAATCAGGAATGAGAAAAATGATTTAATTCCCACAAGAACCGTCACTAGCTAGAGGATGTGTATTGATTATAGAAAATTGAATGATGCCACCAGAAAAGATCACTACCCACTTCCCTTCATGGATCAAATGGTTGAAAGGCTGGCAGAACAATCATTCTATTGCTTTTTAGATGGATACTCTGGCTACAATCAGATTGTTGTGGATCCAAATGACCAAGAAAAGACAACATTCACTTGTCCCTTTGGTGTGTTTGCCTATAGGCGAATGCCATTCGGTCTTTGCAATGCTCCTGCAACTTTTCAATGATGGCAATCTTTGCTGACATGGTGGAGAAATGTATCGAAGTGTTTATGGATGACTTCTCCATCTTTGGCTCATCTTTTGATTGCTGCCTAGCAAATCTAGAGCGAGTGTTGCAACGATGTGAAGAGACAAACTCGGTGCTAAATTGGGAAAATTTTCATTTTTTGGTGCAGAAGGAATTGTGTTGGGCCACACAATCTCTGTGAGGGGGATTGAAGTAGATAAAGCAAAAATTGATGTGATCGATAAGATACCTCCTCCAGTAAATGTCAAGGGAGTAAGAAGCTTTCTAGGGCATGCTGGGTTCTATAGGCGGTTTATAAAATACTTTTTAAAGATTGCCAAACCACTCAGTAATTTTCTCAACAAGGATGCTGTGTTTTTATTTGATGACGACTATTTGAAAGCATTAAACACCCTAAAGACTAGTCTAGTGTCTGCTCCCGTCATTACAACACCAAATTGGGGTCAAGAATTTGAGTTAATGTGTGATGCAAGTGATTATGTTGTAGGCGCAGTATTGGGCCAGAGGAAAGGCAGAGTCTTCCATGCTATTTACTATGCCAGCAAGGTTTTAAATGATTCCCAGATTAATTATGCTACCACAGAGAAGGAAATGCTTACAATTGTTTATGCATTGGAAAAGTTCAGATCATACTTAGTGGGATTGAAAGTTATAGTCTATACTGATCATGCAACCATCAAGTATTTGCTGAATAAAGCTAACTCCAAACCTCGATTAATTAGGTGGATTTTGTTGCTTCAGGAGTTTGATCTAGTTATCCAAGACAAGAAAGGATCTAAAAATCTAGTAGCTGACCACTTGTCAAGACTAGTCAACAAAGAGGTGACTTTGAAAGAGTTAGAAATAAGAGACGAATTCCATGATGAATCACTGTTTATGGTAAATGAGAGGCCATGGTTTGCTGATTTAGCTAACTTCAAGGTAGCTGGAATCATCCCCAAAGATTTGACTTGGCAGCAAAGGAAGAAGTTCTTGCATGATGCTCACTTTTATGTTTGGGATGATCCACATTTGTTTAAGATTGGTGCTGACAACCTTCTGAGAAGGTGTGTAACAAAGGAGGAAGCCATGAGCATATTATGGCATTGTCACAACTCACCATGTGGAGGCCATTACAGTGGAGACAAAATAGCAGCCAAAGTCTTGCAATTAGGATTCTTTTGGCCAACACTCTTCAAAGATGCTCATGAATATGCCACTCAATGTGATCAATGTCAAGGAATGGGGGGATCTCTAGAAGAAATGAAATGCCCTTGCGAAACATAATGGAAGTGGAAGTCTTTGACAGCTGGGGAATTGACTTTGTAGGTCCTCTTCCACCATCCTTTGGTAATGAATATATTCTTGTAGCTATGGATTATGTCTCCAAGTGGGTTAAAGCAGTGGTGGCCTCGAAGAATGATGCCAAAACTGTAGTGAAGTTTTTGAAGAAGAATATTTTCGCTCGCTTTGGGGTACCTATAATCCTAATAAGTGATGGGGGCTTTTATTTCTGCAACAGCCAACTGCAGAAGGTGCTAGGCCATTATCGTGTCACACACAAAGTAGCCTCACCATATCACCCACAAACAAATGGCCAAGCTGAAGTTTCTAACAGGGAATTAAAAAAGATCTTGGAGAAAACTGTGGCCTCTACTCGGAAGGATTGGTCAAGCAAGCTGGACGATGCACTATGGGCCTACAGAACTGCCTTCAAGACCCCTATAGGTCTGTCTCCGTTCCAAATGGTTTATGGCAAAGCCTGCCACTTACCGGTAGAAATGGAGCATAAGGCATACTAGGCTTTGAAATTTCTAATTTTGATGAGGCTCTATCAGGGGAAAAGAGGAAGTTACAACTCGCATAAGATAATTCTTCTTCACCCTAACATTGGACCAAATCTTGTTCAAATGATTCTTCTTCACTTTCCATTTCAGATTCTATTTCACGATATTCATCATTAGAGTCTTCTTCAAACCCCAAACTCACATAAGATAATTCTTCATTTGTGCCTTTATTAATTTTCCCACCATCTACTGAGATGGATGAAGAAACCACCTAACCAAAACAAAATAATCCATCTTAATGCGTCACAACAACTAACACCACATAAATTATTATCTACAACTACTAAGATCATTCAAAATTTACAATTTAAGGACATGATCAGACCTCCATATTTGTTTTGTTACTTTCATCCCAAGATGCTGCACGAAATTCTTTAGCCATCACACCAACAAATCGCTATATACACATACAAAATCAATCAAAACCCAAACAAAAAATGGAACTAGGGACCCAAATAAACCATTCAAAGCCCAAACAAACCAATCGAACAACTGCCCAAAGAAACCAATCGAAACCAAAAAAAATCTAACAAAAATACCAACTTAAACAAAGGAAACAATGATTCGAACCTACTAAAATTGCAATATAGGTAAAGGTTGGGAAAAGGGGTTGAGAGAAATCGTTGCTCAGTCATTACGACAGTGCAAAAGTGGATGCTTTGTGGTTGATCACCTGTGTGCAAAAGCAGATGCTTTGTGGTTGATCACCTGTGTGCAAGAGCCATTTTTTGTCCAAATTTGGACAAGATCTCCAGAGTTACTTTAGTGACTCCATTCATCTGCAACTTCACTTTGTTTCTTTGTTAAACAGTGTAAAGAAACCCCTTTAGAATAGACCTGTTTCAGCAATGTAAGGTCTACTACTCTTATTTGCATATTAAGCCTTTATGGGGTTTTGGTATTTTTTCATTATTTTTTCTCATATAATTAAACACAACCGATAATTTGGCCTCCTATTATAGGTAAAAATCATATGCTTCACTGATGGTTCACTTGTCAAGTACTTCACCATAGCCTTCACCTAAAGAATATGACACTCGACAATGTGTGTGTTCATGTGTCTATTGTAATAATTTGGTCTTTACATTTTGGAAAATAAAATGATCCATTAGTTTTGGAATTGAAAAGCCAAATATTGAATGTCTACTAATAGATGATAATGACACCCAATGAGTGGTAAAAACTACTAAATGAATTCTTGATGGTAGAATGTTTATATATAGCACATGTATTTGGTCCCTAAGCTCACCTATTTTAATTTGGTCCGATACATCATCTATAGAGGGAGTGAGAGCATGAAATAACCAAAACAAAGCAGCTATTTCATGATAATGGTCGGAGATATATTTTGATTTTTGTTTTTCTACATTTTGTTAATGACCTGTGTTTCGTTTTGTAGTTTATAACATCACATGTGTAACATCCATGACTCAACCATGGTTTCTTTCTTCTTTTTTTTTTTTTTGTTTTTTTATGGAAGAAGAGAGGTCAGCACGTTTCAAGCTCAGTTTGTGATTTACTCGTACGTCTCTGACTCTTGCTTGTATCATGACGTGCATAAGCTAATTATACAAATTAAAGGTAAAAGGGGCAATTGACCTTAGAAATCAACATATTTTTATGGGTAAAAATATATATAATTGATGTCGATTAGAAAGAGAACATGGTCACCACGACTTAGACATGGATGGACATGCTGCACACTCTTCACGTCCTATGCATGCAATTTTTATATAATTACCGCATTCAGCTATACCTATTATCAGAACGCGTGGCTGCCAAAAGTACATAAATCAAGATGAAGCAGGGATTGCAATCTGAAAGTGGTTTCCTTTTGTAACAATATTGGTGGACATGCGTAAAAATCTCAAACATGGAGAAGGGGCATAAAGAACATATTATGGTGAAAGCACAGTCACAAAAGAAAGAAGAAGCTTGTCATGTTAGTACAACGTTGGCTGCCACTGATTTGCACCGTCCATCATTGCAACCTCCAAAGCCAAAATTCCTTAGCCTCAGTCTTCCAAATTCAGCCAATTCATCACCTTCAACTCTGATGGAGAAGAAACCGAAACACAGGAGCATAGAATCACCATGTCAAGCTAGTACACTCATCCATCAACAACAACAAACTCTTATACCATTGGATGAGGTCGGCTACATGGATCAGATGCAGGATGACCAACTGCAAGACATGCAGTTAAGGAGGAGCAAGTCATGTGGTGAGGGAAGAGCATCATGTGCACCCTCAGATGAATTTGATCTCTGGTGGGCCAAACCAGGTGCAGTGGAACGCAATAACATGCATCGTAACAGCTTCTCCAAAACTGAAGCCATTCTTGTGAGTGGCAAGAATGTGGAAACATGTGAAGATGAGGGCTTTAAGTGCACTGCACTTTGCATGTATCTACCAGGGTTTGGGAAAGCAAAGGCTGTTAAAACTAGAAAAGAATTAGGATCAGAAGTGGAAGGCTGTGCAGTAATATCAAGGACGGTATCTTTGGAAAAGTTTGAGTGTGGTTCTTGGGCTTCTTCTGCACTGTTCCATGAGATTAATATTGAAGGAGACCCCATAAATTCCTCATACTTTGATCTGCCACTGGAGTTGATCAAATGCAGTGCTAATGATGTTCATTCACCTGTTACCTCAGCTTTTGTGTTTGAGAAGGACCTTAAGACTGGTTTCTCTACAAAATCACCTCGCCATGTTCGGTTTTCCACACCATCAAAGCCTGCCTCTCCAGCATCCTGCATTACTCCTCGTTTAAGAAAAGCCAGAGAGGATTTCACAGCATTCTTAGAAGCACAAAGTGCATGAAGATGGAATCACTCCTATGGAAAGTGAAGTAAAAATTAAAGAGTTAAGTATGTTTTTAATCACTATTTAAATATTTTTTTTTTATTTTAGTCATTCAATTAAAAGTTTATTTTTTTAATTTCTTAAATTCACATAATATTATTTTTGGTCCCCATATTGGATTTTGAGGGACTAAAAAACAATTTTTTAATTAGTACATCCAAGGTGAAATTGTGGAACTAAAAACAAATTCAATAAAGATTAAAAAGATAGTTTTTAGCTAGTTGGGGGATGAAAATAATTTTTTTCCCAAATTTGTGAGACTAAAATCCGGTTTAATCCAAAATAAAATAACAAAACTGCTCTCACTATTTGTAGTCGGTTCTGCCATTTTTATCACAATGTTTTGCACCAGCTGTTTGTTGAACTCAATTTATAAGGGAGAAGTCTAGGTAGAGATACGAATGATTGCACAATATCTTCTTATCATGCGAAAATTATATTCAACAATGTAACTTGAGGCATATATAATATCTGAAAATGTTTTAGCCTATATTTGGTTTAATCTTCTCGTATCCACACCCACAAGATAAATCACGTCCAAATTGTAACAAAATAGTGGAAGTACGTTCTGGGGATTTTGTTACTAACGTTTGTGATCTAGGTTGTCCTTCAAATTCACCTCAAAACAAGAAAATGATTTAGAAATAAGCTCACCAGCTATAGATGAACGCATACAACATACATACAGAACCTACAATCAAACGAGTAGTTACTTAATCTTGGATCACGTTTGTGCTATATAAGCAAGACATGTTATTTTTAATTAAAAAACTTGTTACTCTAAATTGAATGTCTCCTCTCTTGAGTGAAGAGTGTTTTCTAAAATTTTGGTGAATTGGGATTTTCAGATAATCTGGATTCTTTTTTCGCCTTTAATAGGAGAGGGGGAAACACCATTCCGTTGTATATTTGCACAATGGAATAGAGTTTTCATGAAAAGGGTATTTTTTGGAAATAAGTAATAAACCACCAATGTAGGGGCTGAGAATAGAAAAAGCGATGGAGAATAGAAACTTTCTAATTGTTCGTGCTTAATGGAGTCCAATATGCATGGTTTCAGCAGTTTTGGGCCAACCTTCTTATGGTATTATTTTCATATACATTGTTATTTGTTTTTCCTTTTCTCATATTTTTTTTTTGTCATGTTTATAATATTAATGAATTATATTTTGTTTATTTTTTCAGCAAATCTGAATGCAACAAATTTAGTTGTAGCAAATTTATTACAAGAAATTAGTTTCTAGAAAATAGTTGTGATTCAAACTATTATAGTAAATATTTTTATTTTAATTTGTATTAGTCTATTTTAAAATATTGTGTTTATAGTATTAAATAAATCAATTTTAGTACTATCAGACATTTGATAATATTGTGTTAGTTGTATATATTGGATATTTGGATGAATCGTGATCTAAAATATTAGTCCTAAGAAGAAAAAGTTCAAATTTAAATGGGTAACTCATGAACCCAAACAAAACTAGATCGTTTATGAATGGGTTAGATTTAAAAAAAAATGAAAATTGAAGCGAACCAAATCCATCAAATTTGATTGGATTAAATCCTAAATTTAATCAAAATCAACACCCCTAATTTTAACCATGTCAACCCTGCTTTCTCTCACTTTTTCATATTCTCTTTGCCTTAGTCATCGTTGGCCTCCCTCACCTTGCCTTAGTCATTGGCTTCCCCGTCGAGCGGGAAAAGATTGAGTGCAGGTCGGATAAAATTTTAACAATTCAGAAATTAATTGTTTACATCATCAAGAACACTAAATAAAAGCTCACAAAATATCAAAACAAATGTTAAAAGTTAATGTGAGAGGAGAAAAAATTGGTAAGCGGCTATGGCATCCTCCAAAAAATATATTCACTAACCCCTTTTAACTATTGTTAAATAAAGAGATAAATAGCTTTACATGATAAAATAATTAGAGATGCTATTAGTACATGCTTTTTTAGTTATCAAAAAGTAAAAGTAACGATCATGTCAAACAAAACAGTTACCGAATGATTCAGTATGTCCCGGGACCACATTCATACGATGCCAATAGAAAGAGCACTCATGTCACCCACGCGTCCTTTTTGACTTGCCCTAAAAGCTACCCCTTTCATCAAAGATTTGTCCCTAAACCAAACAGCACAGAATCTCCCATCTCCCATGTTCCTACAAATAAAAGGCATGGAGTCTACGAGGAAGAAACAGTAGGGCATCCTTTCATCGAAATTTATTGAGGAATAAGGATCCATAAAAGGGCATGGCCCAAAAATATGATAGTAATAATGATAATAACAAAAGAAAGATGCACAGAGAGAAAGCAACACAGCACATTGGCCACCCTCCATACGGCTTGCACCTAAGGTTGGGGTGCCCTGGTCCCCTCACCGACAGCATTATTAAAATTAAACCATATATTTTTATTCATTATTTTTTACAAAAATACAGCATAGAAAACTCAAATAACAGAACAGAACCCCCCACCCCCCCAAAAAAAATTTATTAAATATGAAACAAGATCATATACCCCCATCTGTACCAGATAAATAAAAAAAATTATATATAATACAGATATTATATAAAAACTCTCAGAGATTTTTTTTATCCTGCCACAAGTTAAATTATATATTTCTTTATAGGAAAGCCCATTTCCTGTTCAAGAGAAAAGGAATGAGAGATTTGAGGTATGTCATTATTGCCTTGTCTTCTGCAACCTTGTTCCAATCATCTTGAGCTCAAATTTCTTGATTACCCCAGCAGTGTCCCTCATTGTGGTGTCCATCACATAAGGAATTTTGTTCTGGGTGACTTGTGTTGTGTTGACGAGTATTTTACATGTTTCTCTCCTTTCTGATATGGTTCCATGATAGTGGAAGTATTTGATCCTACCTTCAGTTTTGTGTGTTGTCTTTCCTGATAGATCCATTGACATGTGCACCCCTGTTGCATACAAACTCCGTGGTTGCACTGCATATTTTCGATCTCTACGAATTCCTGTAATTGAGTCTCTATACACAAGCTTTTCAAAACCCCATTTCCTGTTAAATTCAAATCACACCATGTCAAACCCCACATAGTACACAAACATAATTAAATAATGTTATGGGCGCATTTTAATAATTAAGTTAAGTACTTGTACAATAAGAGCTTAACATATAGAAGCTTATTCATAACCTTAAATCTGAAGCTTATCGAGAAAAGAAATTGTAGAATGTTTGTAAACAACATTGTTAAGTTCAACTAAAACCCTTTGTAGAGCATTATTCCCAAGTGCTGTAAGACCAACTGTAAAAGAAAAAAAATTAAACACTTGACAATGGATGCATGCACTACTATCACTATACCAGCTAGCTTCATTCGTCTCTTTCAAGCATCTATAGCAATTCTTTGCAATAAAATCTTGAAACTAACACTTGGACAGCTAGATCTAACCGTTGTTGTCGGAGTGTGACCAAATTAATGGTTATATTTATTATGAATAATTGAATATTAAAATACTCTTGGCAGTGCATACCTACAAAGCTCACTTGTGGACAAAAACATTACGGGTCTTAATGGAAAGATAAGAATTAAAATCAATCAAAGTAAAGATCAGGGAGGATCATCATCAATTTTCAGCACCCTCGGTGAGGGTTTTCGATTACTAGAATTTAAATGGTTTTGAAGATTATTAGTGCAGCTATCTTATTGAACAAGAAGACAATGATGACTCAAGAATGGTACCGAATTTTCAACAAATGTAGAAAGATTCTTGTTCTTGAACTAGTATTACTGAATTATTCCTTTGTATAATTAATTATTTATTTATTATTAAACATGGTTGTATTTATGAATCAGAAAACAAGTCATACAACTACAGAACAATGTTCAAACAAACCCCACTTTTTTTACCTGTCCAGGATCACTAGGAAAAACAGAATGAATGCTAAAGGGATGGGCTAATAATTCCAAATGCATGCACCCGCAATAATGCAATTTCCTGTCATCCCTCTCCTCATAAGAAATAAAAAGTGTCCAACCACTCAAGATCCTCTACGATTTTGAGAATTAAAACAAAAGATGAAAGGACAATGACATCAAAGTTATGCCTCAAGTGAACAGCAAGAGCCAAATTAACACTTAGCTAAACTAAATCCACCGAAACAAAGTCTTCCAATTGTTAGAACCATTTCAATTCCTCAATTTGCTATTTAACTTATGGAACATAGATTTAACTAAGCAATAGGCTAATTAGGTAGAGGTCTAGGCCTTGCTTGAATAAATTTCCTCATAAATAATTGTAGAAGAAGAAAACAAACACTTACAGAAGAAGGTAAAATAAATTAAGCTTTTTCCCTAAGCTAAAATCAACTAATACATTTTAGTTTTTGGAGAAATTAGACGAGAAAACTTCTAGAAAGTTTATCTAACAGGGGGGCCGGAAGCTATTTAATTTGGCTGAAGAAGTTGATTCAAGCAGAACAAAAAGAGAGTATTCTGAATCATGACATTCAAAACCGTACCTGTAAGTTTTGCCGTAATCCTCAGAGAGGCAAATCTTGCTGCTCATAGGCATCTGTTCAATGGTGAACTGGTCGTATTCCGAAAGTGAGTGAAGCACGGACTTGATAGTAGTCTTAGGAGGCACATAAATGTACTCATCAACATCGAAAAAGAACATCCACTTGGCCATGAACTTGTATCTATGAAGACAATCATTGACCACCATGAACTGGTTATGATAGTATCCATCAAACCTCTCTTGGTCCCTAATATCCTGCAATGTCACAAACCCTAGTTCCATCCACGGCTTCAGCACCTCAAGCACCTCCTCATGCACCCCACCAGCATCATGAATCACGAAATGCGACTTTGGCCCGAAGAACCTCACGTGGTAAGCGATCCACTCCCTCACCCTCTGAGGGTTTAAGTTCCCATAGAGAGAAGAGCCACAGTAGAAGTAGTCATACTTAGGCTTTGACATGAAAAGTGAAGCGTTTAAAGCTCCCGGTGCTTCATGGAGGACCTCTATTCTGTCGGTGACGTTGAAGCCAGTGTCACCGGCTCCTGAGGTGGAAGCATGGAGCACCAACTTGCCACCGGTGTTGTCACCATTGACAGCGGTGCCGTTGAAGGTGCAGTTAACTACCACCACGGTGTAGACGTGGCCATAGCCCCAGTCAGGGAGGTACTTGAGGCCTTTTGTGATGATGGGTTTTGAAGAGTTTTGCAGTGAAGGGAGATCAGGGATCCATTCACACACGTAGGTGGGTTTGCCATAAACGTGGAGTGGCTTGGAAGAAAGGCCAACGATGGCGAAGGTGTTGAGTCCTCCTCTGTATGCTCCCATGGTGATGAAGTTGTAGGCCGCGGAGCCGTGAGGGTTGAAGACACGCTTGATGGTGCCATTGGGAAGGTGTTTTTGGGTGGAAGAGAGTGGTGTTGGGGGTGTAGAAAGTGATGTAAAGGGTGGTGGGGGTGTAGAGGGTGGTGGGGGTGTTAGGGACACCCTTGAGATGCAGAAGCGGAGATCGGAGGAGGAAATGGTGAAACGCGAAGGGAGGAATTGAAGGAGAGTGGCAACACCACAAAGAAGGAAGAGAGTTGCGAGAAGAAGCTTTAGTTCAGCTGCGTAGTTTACTAGTGACCCTACAAAGAAGAACTTCTTCTCCCTCTCCTTGTTGGCCATTGCCATTGCTATGTTAAGCACGTTCTCTCTCTCTCTCTCCCTCTCCCTCCCTGGTTTTAAGAAGAGGGAGAAGAGAAGATGGGATATGAATCTGAGAAAGTGTTTTGTTGTTTCTTTTGGTTTTGGTTTGGATGCAGGGGTGGGGTGTGTCTTGCTTGTCTTATATTATGAAACTCTTGCTTGCAAGGTTTAGGGGCAGAGAGTTGAGAAGTTGTGATTGAGATCAAATCTGATTTGGTTTAGGAAAGAATATGATGTGATTGTTGATGATTGAAGGTTCTGTGTCAACTTTTGAAATTGAACCTTTCATCTAATTTGATTTCTAAGGGACAACAGAAAGATGGGGCGGGGCATTCCTAAGTTAGGAGTTAATTACTCATTATGAAATGAAGAGAAAAAAGAAATTAAGTAATGAAAGAAGGGGCTTTTTACTCTAATAAACTTTTTTTTTTTTTGCAAATCTTAGATTTAGTCTCTAAATATATATATATTTTTTTATTTTTGGTTCCATATTTTTCATTATTAATAATTTAAGTCTCTATTGTCAAGTAATATCATTAATTAATAGATGACATAATATTATATTAGTATATTCTTTTTTTAGTAGATTTTGGACAAACTCTATAAATTTAAGTAAACTCGGTAGACTCTCGAGTTTACCACCGAGTCAAAGAGTTAACAAGTTAAAAAAATTAGACCAAAATGTAAGCCATTTTTTATTGTTTCCTGCCTATTTAGCATTCAATATACATTCATTTGGTGTATTATTCTCAAATACTAAACTATCTCCTTTAATAATATCAAATCATTGTTTTCTAATGACATCAAACTCTCGATGAGAATGACCTACCACTACTATAACCTCTGCAAGTTATTATCTAGTAGTGATGTATTATTACTAGACTTGGTTATTTAAATATTTTGAACTTTATGATTTACTGGTTTGCTTTATTACATTGTTGAAATGTTTAATTAGTATGTTATTTATAGATATTTTGTTATTATTTTTATATGAAGTAGACTCTTACGAGTTTACGATCGAGTTGAGTCCACGAGTCAAGATTATAGAACTCTCATGAGTCTACGTAAACTCTCGAGTTTGATAACTTTATTTCTAAGACTTATTTGTCTTTAAATCATTTAACGGGACAATCACATATAAATTTTTGTAAAAAATTATATTTTTCACAAAAAACAACTACTCTAATATTATCAACTAATGTGAACACATGAGAAATTCAAAACATAATTTACAAAAATAAATAAATAGACATTGTTTTCCTCCATTAGACACCTCAATAACATAACAAGTCATAGGAGATTACTAATGCAAGTACTATATGATTAGTTAACATTGTTATTTGACAACAAAGATAAATTATTATTTAGAAAAAAATATAGAAACAAAAAATGATAAAAAAATTTGTTTAGAGACTAAAAGTGAAATTTGTAAAAAGTTTAGAAACCAAAAGCATGATTAACCCTAGCAAAATAATATCAAGAATTTGACGATTTTAATTCAAACCAATAAAAAATCAACTTATAGATTGTACAATTTTTTTCTTAGGCTAAAATATCTTCTTGTCTATTATCTTACTTTTTCAGTTCAATTTGATCGTTTATTTTTTGAAAAGTCAATTGTAGTCCTTTATGTTTTTAAAACAGTTCAGTTTGGTAATTTTCGTTCCTTTCCGTTACAAACAACAATTTCAACTTTTAATAAAGAGTTTAAGTTACTATTTATTGGCGGTTTTAAACCTTCAATAATTAATTACTTTTAGCTTTTAACAAATATAAATAATTTTCATGCGGTTTTAAACCTCCTTCTCCAATCTCATGACTCGGTTTCCAATTCCAAACTTCTCCCATGAGACCTTGATTGATGTTGTGACTTATAACACTCTCATAATCAAACTAGATTTTACATTTTGCATTTTCAAAATCAATTCAATCCTTCACAAACCCCAATCCTTTTTTTTCTAAATTGAAAATCACAAACCCAACCAAAAGCACCGAAAGAGAAATTCACCATAAATGAAAAGATCGATAGATGCAAAGAGAATGGGGATTATATGCGTGAGCTGAGCACTGATAGGTTTGCCATTGAACGATGCCAAGCCGACAATGAGAGGTGTAACACCCTTCTTTCTTTAAAAGACTTATTGGTCATTTTTAAATTAACAAGTAAATTTAAAACTTGATTATCGAAAAATTCCTTTTAAGTACATAGAAATATGTTTCGCTTTTTAACACTTATATATAGAACCACCTTGTATGAAATTTCCCAAAAGAAGTTTATTTTCATTTTCATTAACTTGTCGTACATGAAATAAAATGTCCATCTACGGAAAATCTTTCTTAAAGAATCATCTTAGTTTATCAAATAATCAACTTACTTTAGGCAAATGAACCACAAAAGATTTCAATTAAACAACCTCAAATTCCATCATTAACAACCTTACTCCTCAAATATAAATACACATTTACATTTTTGAAAAGAATACATAATACACCTAAGTCACATACAAAAGAATAATACATCCTACACTACCACAAAAAATACAAACCACGACGGTTGAAAACAACATACAATGATGGTGCACGACAGTCCTTGAAGCTAACGTCATTGAAAGTTAAACACTTTCAACGACGGTTCAAGAAACACCGTCTTAAAAAAATGTTCATTCTAAGGTAGTGCTCGCGTAAGCACCATCTTCGAAAGCTCACTTTCGAAGACGGTGCTAATGCAAGCACCGCCTTTGAAAGCTTAATAATATATAACAAATCAACGTTATATCCTTTTCACCGAAAATATTTTATATTTTTTTCTCGTATCCACATTTACTCGAGATTATTTCTTATTTTCATATTTTCTAATATTTTCAAAGAATGTGCCACTCATAAAGTAACATTCCAAATTAGAGATAGGCATTCATCTACTTTCTATGGTAACATTAGTAAAACACATGAAATTATTTACTATGTGTTTAAATTGTGCCGTTTGGCATGACATGAACAAGGTTCTTCATATCACGTAAAAAGTAGATAAATAAAAGTAAACAAATAAGTATGGCATATCCCATTAGTCTAAAAGCAAGTTTAATATATTCAAAGTTTTATATCCCATTATTTCATATTTTCACATGAAGGATTATTCAACTGAAAGTATACCTTAATTAAAATTTACAAAATGGAGAATCTCATTGGAAGCAGATACTCTTAAATACTTGAATCAAGTAATATGCAAAGTAAATATAGTAAATTAAGCACAACTATTTGATGCAGACATACAAGAATGTAGTAAGTAATACCAACCAAATAATCTGCACAATAGACTTAAATCACAATTAGTTGTGCTGATTTGGGTACTTTTTGATGCAATCCTACCCCGCAAGGGCATTGGATAGAAAACTCCAAGTAGATTGGGTCAAAGATGCAAGAGAAGACCCTAGGGTTCTTATGAGCCTTAGGGTAGATTTCGGGCCCATGGGCTAAGTATGAGCCCACTTATCTTTTTAAATATTAGATTAAGGTTTCATTATTTTTGGGCCTTGTATTTAGGGCTCCATAATGTAGGTAGGGTACCCTAGAAATATAGGATTTTTCAGCCCTTGTATTTCAGCCCTTAGTTTTTGTATTGGGCCTTGCTTACTACACCCCATTGCCACATCATATAGTCACACTTTGTGCATGTCCTTCATGCTTTTCATGCCTCATGACACCTAAGTACAGTTAGTGGAGAATCTTGGAATTGATCTTGGATTAGTGGGCTGAACTATAACTAAAATTCACTAATCATAATTAGTGAAATTTTGGCTCCACAAATTCAATTTCAAATTCAAGTGAAATTTTAATTTCCCTCCAATTTTGTGTGACACTTAGGCTATAAATAGAGGTCATGTGTGTGCATTTTTTTCAACTTTGATCATTTGAATATTAAACTTCAGATTTCAAAGCTCATTTAGAGCACAAAATTTCGTGCTCTTCTCTCCCTCTCCCCTCATTCATCTCCTTCTTCCTCCAAGCTCTTATCCATGGCCTCTTATGGTGGTGAGCTTCTTCTAGACTCATCTTCTCCTTGAAGTGGTGTCTCCTCTCTCTCTTTCTTTCTCCATTCCGCTGCCATTCATCTTCCAAGAAGCAAAGGAATCCATTGATGAAGAAGATCCTAGGCCTACAAGCTCCAATGGAGCTTGCATCACTTTTGGTGGCAACAACAAAAAGGTTATAGTCAAATCCCAAAGTATTTAATGCCTAGACATTATATTTTGATTACTATAAAATTTGAGTGACCTTCAACACACAATTGAAATTAATAATTTATAAGCATTTCTATATGATCCATACATAAAAGGCAAGACAAGGGATGCAAAAGAAACAACTAAAAAACCAATATAATTACTACCTCCACATATGCATTTGGATGAAGACCACTTAATGGTTCAACAAATGTAGGTGGGGATTAAAATCTCACTACACATGGTATTGTAATTGTAGGTAACAATTCAGAAAATAAGACTAAATTTTGAATAAATTAATTACCAACATTCAGATATAGCAATAAGCAACTCACGTGCTAGCTCGTCAGATGCCTTATTGCTCGATCATTTGCTATCCATATAGCTTTCTACTATTTCCTACAAGTCAAAATTTGTTTTTAGAGATCATCCAAAGAATCAGATGTTTCTGACATAATTGTGTGTGCTTAATTTCTCTCCATTCAATTACTATCATTATTATCATGATTCCTTTTTTTCATGTTAGTAATAAGGGGATTGAAATTATTGCGTGCATTTCATGTGCACTGGAGCATACCAATTTTGGATATCTCTCACTCACACACACACACACCAATCATATCGTAAATAACTACTAAAATGAATTCATATACTAAAGGATAATCATTAAAAATTAGCAAACTAATCAGTAATTTATCCGAAACACTAAAAAACTGGACTAGCAACATTGAATGGCATATGGGCACTTCCATATCACCGATATATGCAGCAAAAATAAAATGATATATCACAGAAAAATTATTACAGTAGCAGCAACATGTTGTAAATCCAGTGTTTAGAAAATATTTTTAGGGCCATTCCACTAGTACGATCAACCCCAACACATTGAATAGTCATGTAACAACGATATATGCAACAAAAATAAAACTACAAATAAGGGTAATTAGGTCAGTGACAGTAACACCAATAACGAAGCAAATAATGGTTCAAGGTATAAAGGAAACAAGAAACGAGAGTTGGCAAGGCTAAGAATAGTAATTGAATAATTTAGACAACTAAGCTTTATAAGTATCAGTTAGACCTTATCTCTAGTCAATGTTAGATCTTAACTCCCTAAGAGCCAACATCTTGGTGGCTCCACACTATAGTGCTTCACTCAACCATTCTAGTCATCCCCACCATAGGCAGCCTTTTCCGAGACACCACAACTTCAGGGTGACTACAACTAAGGTAGCTTTGAAACACACCCTTTCACATCCAGGGCTAGAGTGTGGCAATGCAAGTGGCCCAACAATGGATTTGGTTAAGTTGTCATGTCATCTAAAAATTTGGGCTTAAGGCCTAACTCACCCCACAAAATCGGCTTCTAAGGTAAGGATTGTCCGAGCTTTATAAGTACTACTCAGACCTTATCTCAACAGAGTGGTAATAATAGAAAGTATCAGCAGCTAACCATACCTCTTCTACAACACGAAGGTGATGTAAGCTCCTTTGGAGCTTGTAGGCCTAGGATCTTCTTCATCAATGGATTCCTTTGCTTCTTGGAAGATGAATGGCAGCAGAATGGAGAAGGAAGAGAGAGAGGAGACGCCACTTCAAGGAGAAGATGAGTCTAGAGAAAGCTCACCACCATAGGAGGCCATGGATAAGAGCTTGGAGGAAGAAGGAGATGAATGAAGGGAGAGGGAGAGAAGAGCACGAAATTTTGTACTCTAAAAGAGCTCTGAAATCTGAAGTCTAATATTCAAATGATCAAAGTTGAAAAAAAATGAACACACATGACCTCTATTTATAGCCTAAGTGTCACACAAAATTGGAGGGAAATTTGAATTTCAATTCAAATTTCACTTGAATTGGAAATTGAATTTGTGGAGCCAAACTTTGGAGTCAAAATTTCACTAATTCTGATTAGTGAATTTTAGTTATGGTTCAGCCCACTAATCCAAGATCAATTCCAAGATTCTCTACTAAGTGTGCTTAGGTGTCATGAGGCATGTAAAGCATGAAGGACATGCACAAAGTGTGACTATATAATGTGGCAATGGGGTGTAGTAAGCAAATGCTCACCTCCCCCTCTAAAATTTAATTGGATTGGGCTTCTACCAATTCAATTAAATTTATTTCCAACCACACACATCAAATATTCACTTAGTGCATGTGAAATTATAAAACTACCCCTAATACAAAAACTAGTCTAGGTGCCCTAAAATACAAGGGCTAAAAAATCCTATATTTCTAGGGTACCCTACCTACAATATGGAGCCCTAAATACAAGGACCAAATATAATGAAACCTTAATCTAATATGTACAAAGATAAGCGGGCTCATACTTAGCCCATGAGCCCGAAATCTACCCTAAGGCTCATGAGAACCCTAGAGCCTTCTCCTGCATCTCTGGCCCAATCTTTTTGGAGTCTTCTATCCAATGCCCTTGTGGGGTAGGATTGCATCTATAACACGAAGGGATGGTAATTTGGAACTCAAAGATAATTTTATATTAGGAGGCAAGCTTTGATATAATGCATCCTTTGTATTTATAGGTATAGAGGATCTAGCCACTTGAAAGTGTCAACAACAGACTCAGTACAATGCATTAAATTAGTACGACATAAATTTGATCAACAATGAATTAGTATATATAGCTACACCTTATTCAATCCAAGAATGGAAAAAGGGAATCAGTGGTTAAGAATGAACATGGGTCAAGCTTGAGTCAGGTTTTTTGAAGCCAAACCGAATGAAAATGGTTAGGTTGAGTGTGTTAAATGTGACTGTCTCAACCCAACCTAATCACAATTGGGTTGTGCCAAAGTCAGGTCATTAGATTAGATATTCGGGGAAAAATGGAAGAAAAAAAAACACAAAAATAGGGGTAGAGTAGGGAAAAGGTAATTTTGTCCCAAATTTAGGGGAGGCACTGGGTAAGAATTGAAATGGTCAAAGAAAATATTATACACACACTGTTTGTGTATATAATGTTTTTTCTGTGTTAAAAAAATACTGTGAGTACAAATGAAATGAATAAGTGTGTATGCTATGGATGAATGCTCTCCTAGAACCTAAGCTTTTGAATCCTAGAAAAACCATGAATTGTTGGCAGCCTAACCCCATTACAAGCCTAGAAAGTCCTTCAGATTCATTTTGTGTGTTCATTGCTGTATGATATGAGATGAAATGCAAAGGTTGGAACATGTGTTGGTTGTTTATGATGGAATAAGCCTAAACACTTGAGCTTGAGTGAAACAATGACTGTGAGGTATTGGTTGATGATCCTTCCTTGATTTCTGTCATGCTTACTAGCTTATTTCAGTTGTGACTCTAATGTTTATGCTCCTATCTTAGAAAAGCTGCATGCTTGTGAGAAGTAATTGATTTAAGCATTCCATGATATTCAATTCATATGGTTGAATTCCTTTATGAATTAGACACCATTTTCTTTTGATTTACCACTGTCTTTGTCACTTGAGGACAAGTGAGTTGTTCTTTCTTTGCTTGAGGACAGGCAAAACTGTAAATTTGGGAGAGTTTGTTAGTCGCCTTATACGACTAACTTTTGTATAGAAATCATTTTCCAAAACTTGTATAGTTCCCCAATTTATGGTTATTTTGGACTAATTTTTGTAAATAAATTTTGTTTTATGGATAAAGCTATCTCTAGAATATGTTCATTGGATTTAATGATGAAATATGTGCAATTTTAGGTGAAAAAGAGGTTAAGTTATGAAGTGAAAATAGTAGAAGTTGGGCTAAGCGTGCATCCACCGCTAAGCGTAGCTTCAACGCGCTTAGCGCGATAGAAGAATCTAGCAGGGCATCAATATCAAGGTTGCGCGCTAAGCGCGAGATCAGTGTGCTAAGCGCAGTAGTTGTCTTCATGCAGGCTCAGCGCACGACTGACACTAAGCCCAAAACCACTTACTCGCGCTAAGTGCGAGGGTGGCACTAAGTGCAACATCACAATTTCAGATCCTATTTAAAGCCTGTTTTGTGTAGAATTAGGGTACAATTCCCAGGGCACAAAATTCCACAGCACCCCACAGTGCCTATTTCGGGAAAAGAGCTTTGGAGACAGCAAGAGGAGCAACTTTTGCAGAGATACCTAGGTTTTGTAAGCTTATTGTTGTTAGGGTTTCTTTTGTAATGGCTTGCTAAAAACCCTAGTTGGGGATTTCTAATGAACAACTAATGTAAATACTTAATATCTAATTGATTATGTTTTCTGTGTTCAATGCTTCCTTCAATGCTTAATGTTTGTATGCTTTTGGTCTGATCATCCATTTGTGTGCATAGTTAGGTGACTTTAGCATTGGGAAATGTACTGTTGCCTTAGAACTTGATTGAAGCAGGATTGAAACTTAGTCTTACAAGAGGGATCTACGGATTAAGTTTTGGTTTTAATTATGTTGTTACAATAATGCTGTTTAGTCTAGGCCTAGTCTTACAAGAGGGATCTGCGGACGAAGCTTAGGCTAAATTAGGCTAAACTTTCATAAGCTGCTTGAACTGAGTTTAGTCTTACAAGAGGGATCTGCAGACGAAACTCAGTTTAAGTTAGTCTAAACCTAAGAGGGCCGTCTAAATTGGGCCTAGTCCAACAAGAGGGATCTGAGGACGAAGCTTGGATTGATTCGGTCTAACGAGGGATCGAGGTTTAGTAGTTTAGGCTACAACATAGAACACAAGAGCATGATTGATTAGAGAAATATATTTATATACATCAACTTGTCTGTTAGAAAGACCTAACATTTCTACCTACTGCTGTCACTTTCACTTACCTTGCATTTTTATAGTTTTTAGCATAAAGGTTTAGTTTAAATTCTGTTTGAAATTATCAATCATACATGTTCTCTCAACAATTCTTCATTTCTAAACTTAACTCAGGCTAACATTAGTTCCATGTGTTCAATATTCAGATTCATCCATTTTAATTTTTAAATACTTGACGATCTGGTGCATTTTTCGGCAAACCAGATTTCCCTTGAATATATTTGTACGAAGAAAAAGTGGAACAAAAAGTAACCGTAGGGGAAATCCAACAAAAACCTTACCAGATTTCATGAACACCCTAATCTTGTGAAACCCCACATCAATGTGTTTGGTTCAAGCATAACACACTTGAATTTTTGCAAAATCGATAGCACTCTTACTATTGTAGTGCAACTATGCTCCACCATTCTCAATGCTAACCTCTTTCACTAAGCCTACTAACCACACATCTTCTTTACTAGCGTCTGCTAACGCCATGTACCCTGCTTCAATTGTTGACATTGCCACAAGGGACCTAATAATGGACTTGCAACAAACAAGCCCAACTATAAGAGTAAAGACACACCCTTTTGTTGACCTTTCGTCATCTGAATCACCAGCATAGTTAGAATCCACAAATCCCACAATTGAATGATCACCATGTTGATTGCCAAACATAATACCATGACCCTTTTTACCCTTTAGATATCCCAAGATCCATTTCACTCCTTCCCAATGTTGCACCATGGGTTAAACATAAACTTGCATACATGACTTACAACATGTGCCAAATCCAATCTAGTGCACACCATGACATACATCTAGCAACCAATTGCACTGGTATAGGGAACCTTTGGCATGTTCTCCACCTTTCCATTTGTCATCAAACAATGGTCTACAGAAAGCTTAAGTGTTTTGCTAATAGAGTACTTAATGAGGTTCAACAAGTGTGCCTATGTCCTCGAGAGCATACCAACTATTTATTTTTCTTATTCATAAACAATAAATAATAGGGTTACGTCAGGGATATATACAATACACACATACATTATCTTAAACTGTGTACATTATCTTTAACCATGTACATAATCTTTATCTGCGAAAAATATAACGTGTACCTCAGGGGCTTTACCCCCACCCCCTAACCCGTTTCGTAACCCAACAACACGGGGCCCTTACGCTTCACTCCAACATTTGCTCCATCTATAAAATATAAGCCACACAAAAAGGTATTCACCTTGGCGAATATTTAGTCCCGTGGAAGATAAAAATCAAATCTTCCTCGGTCTCTTGGGTTGGGTGTCCTGTAAGTCTAGTGTCAACGTTTTAATTATGTTAGTATTTATGTCAGCCAACTGTAACCGAATCCCAATTGTAGTACTGAATCAAAGCTCAGGTCGTCTCCCAAGCGAAAAGTGCACGGATGAATACTCAAATTAAAACCTTTCGGATAAAGATATTTTTGTATTTTTATATTTTAAACTACCTAAAACTAAAACTAACCAAAACAGAAAATGAAAGATATATTTTTCTAGAGAGATTAATGTGCTGAAAATTTAATAATAGAAATTAAAATAAAAGGTAAGAAGTTACTTGTTGACGAGATAATAATTATAGATGGAAACAATAATGTTGAGATGCTAAGATTGTACTTGGAATCCCCCTATTTGCTGCAATTATCATTCACCACCAACTCACTAATGTAGTTTATTCTTAATCCCTTAGGTGATAGACCTTAAATCACTTGCCTTGATTCTCAATCCCTTAGGTGATAGACCTTAAATCACTTGCCTTGATTCTCAATCCCTTGGCAAATCTAACACAAGCAATCAACATTGTCATTTTGGAATTAGTGAGGCTTAACCAAGACTATTCTATCCTTAGAGATAACCCCAATTAAGTATCCGATTCAATTCGGGTTTCAATGAGACTTTCCAAAGTATTAGGTATGGAAGGAAAATAATGAACTCAAAAAATATATTAATGCGAGAAAATTACATCAAATAAGGCTTAATCATTTCCTCTCCTAGCAAAGAAAGAAACTAGCCACTCATGAAATACAAATAAAGAGAAGAAAAAAGGGTTTTTTAGTGAAGGGTGGTGTGTAAATGTGTGTTCTTTGTTGCTGCCTATGCCTCTCTCTATTTATACAATAATTTAATAGAGACAAGTAATCTCCTTAATTTACAAAATAATATAATCTATAGAAGGAAATTATATCTTCAGTTGATATAATCTATTTTAATTGTTGCAATTATCTTCCAAGTGATTTTTTTTTCATTTATCTTCAAGCTATATCTCCACAATTATCTTTGTTTTGAATTAAATTAGTTTTTGGATGCACTGTCTGGCGCCCTCCTCGCTTAAGTGAGATATCTTCTATAAAATTTAATTTTCTCCTCTGTTTAAGCTGGCTTGAGTAGCCTATACCTCACTTGAGCAAGGCTACCTTGTAAGATTGTCCTATTTCTCTGTAAAAACTCACAAAATCACATTAAAACTTGTAAAATTATAATTCCTATCTAAAATATATTAAAAACTAAAAACATAATGAATTGGATTCAAAACAAGGCCTAAAGTATATTAAAGTATCAAATAAACGTCTCAATTTGCATATGAAAATACATAATTTTGACGTTTATTATCTAGCACTGAGCAACATTCAACAAGTCTAGGTAATGCTTGAACTTTCCAGTTGTGACTACCTTGGTTAAAATATCAACTGCATTTTCGGAAGTGTGAACCTTCTTGAGCAAAACCTAACCAAATGTCATCAACTCGCTAATGTTGTAAAACCTCACATTAATATGCTTGGTTCTAGCATGATACACCTATTTTTTGCAAAATCGATAACACTCTTACTATTGCGATGCAACTATACTCCAAGATCCACTTCATTGTGTCCAAATGTTGCTTCCCTGAGTTAAACATAAACTTGCATACATGGCTTACAGCACGTGCCAAATCCGATCTAATGCACACCATAGCATACACCAAGCAACCAACTGCATTGGCATAGGGAACCTTTGACAGTTATTCCACCTCAACATTTATCATTGGGCATTGATTTACAGAGAGCTTCAATTCTTTTTCTAATGGAGTACTTAACGAGATTCGACAAGTGTGCCTATGTCCTTGGGAGTATAACTCCTATTTATTTGTCTTATTCATAAACAACGAGGTTATATAAAATACACACGTACATTATCATTAATTGTATATTATCTTAATCCGTGTACATTTTTTTTGTCTTTGTAAAATATCACGCGTACTGCAGGAGCTTTACCCTTGCACGTCCACCTCACTTCATAACCCAAAAATAAGTGGCCCTTATGCTCCACTCTAACTTTTGTGTTGGATCAGGCTGAGAATCTAGAAGAGGAATTGAATAGATTCTTTCAAAATCTTTACCAATTAGTTCTTAACACTGATTAAAAACACTCCTTTAAACCAATCAAAGTTTCTTCAAAAGATTTTAAGAAAAAAGAAGCTATTATGATGGCCTTTTAGATCAATTCCACTACCGGGATGATTACAAAACTTAGAGTTATAGAGAATAAGAGAAATACACAAGAGTTTATACTAGTTCAGTCTAATCCAGACCTACGTCTAGTTATTCCAAGTTCAGATCTAGAATTGAAACCTTATAATTCTCTAACATCTTTGATAACCCTAACAAAAGACCACAATCTAAAAGAATTAAAGAAAAAGGATTTAATACACCTAAAATATGTAGATCTTTAATCTTTAATATTTTTTCCACAAGTTGATCAATTCATGATTGTAAAATGAGTGATTCTTTGATCAACATCAATCTTCTGACTAATTGCGGTGCTATTCTTTTAGAAGATTCTCTTGAAATGTTTTTCTCAAAATCTAAACAAATCAAGAGTCTCTTTAAAAAAACACATAGGGGTATTTGTAAATTTTGACAATTAAAATAGATCTAATTGATTATAAAACCAGGTGATCAATTAATTCGTCAACATCCCATTTGTTCTACATTACCAGAAACTGGTTAATTGATTACCAAAAACGATAATCATATAATTCGTTTCAGTCTGAGAATTTATTTCCTTCTATGCTGACTAGATAATTGATTATCAAATGTGTTAATTGATTATAGCATTTGTTCTACATTACCAGAAAATGGTTAATTGATTACCAAAAACGATAATCATATAATTCGTTTCAGTCTGAGAATTTATTTCCTTCTATGCTGACTAGATAATTGATTATCAAATGTGTTAATTGATTATAGCATCACACAGAGAGCTTATCTTTGTGTTCAAGAGTTGGGTAATCGATTATTAATTGGGGTAATCGATTATCCAAACCACCAGATTCTTCCTTCTTTTAAAATTGGCTTGGGCATTCGATTACCAAATGAGGCAATCAATTAATTCCATGCTGCTAGCCAAATTTCAAATAGAAGTAAGTTCTTAAGAAACTTAGAGAATAAGGATACTTCATTCACTTCATGTTTGATCAATCACTAAGCATGAGAAAGAAAACTAAGACTATATCACACACATGTCTAGTCTAAAACATTCAATACAAATGCCTCATTTATTAAACATGTTAGGCATTGCAAAATTATCAAACCAAAACTAAAAACAAAGGGCTTCAAGCTTTGATATAACAATTTGCACTATTCATAAAATATGAGCCATGCACAGCAATCTCAACCTTGGTGAATATTTAGCCTCGTGGAAGATAAATAACAAATCCACCTCAGTCTCCTGGGTTAAGGGTCCTGTCACATCTAGCATGAGCAACATTCAACAAGTCCAAGCAAAGTTTGCACTTGTTAGTTTTGACTATCATTGTCAAGATATTAACTGCATTTTCTGTAGTGTGAACCTTCCATAGCAAAACCTGGCTAGATGTGATTAACTCCCTGATCTTGTGAAACATCACATCAATATGATTGGTTCTCGAATGATACAACTGAGTCTTTGCGAAATCAATAGTATTCTATCTATTGCAATGCAACTGAACAACAACTTGCTCAATGCCCAACTCATTCACTAACCCTTTCTAACCACACAGTTTCCTTGCTAGCCATTGCTACCGTTATGTACTTTACTTCAGTTGTTGACATTGCTTCAAGAGACTGAATAATGGACTTCTAACAAATAGGCCCACTTGCAAGAGTAAAGGCATACCCTGTTGAAGACCTTTTGTAATCAAGATCACCAACATAGTCAAAATCCACAAATCCCACAATTAAAGGATCACATCGCTGATTGTCAAGCATAATACCATGATTTGTTGTACCTTATAAGGTACCTCAAGATCCACTTCACTGTTGCCAAATGTCACTTCCTTGAGTCCAACATAAACTTGTAGATTTGGCTTACAACATGTGTCATATCCGGTCTAGTGCACACCATAGCATACATCAAGCAACCAAATTCACTAGAATAAAAAACCTTTAACTAGTACTCCACCTCAGCATATATCTTTCGACATTGATCTACATAAAGCTTCAAGTGTTTTCTCCAATGAAGTACTTAACAAAGTTCGACAAGTGTGCCTATGTCCTCGAGAGTATAGCTATTATTTCTTTTTCTTAATCATAAACAATAGGGTTATATTAGGATATATATCCTTGTATATTATATTAAACTGCATACATTATCTTAAACCACGTACACTATCTTTACATGTATATTTTTCTTAATCAACATGCATTATCTTTATCCATTTACTGTATGACGCATATCATTGGGAATTTACCCTTGCACCCCAACCCGCTTCATAACCCAGCAACAGGTGGCCCTTATATGCTCCATCCATAAATTATGAGGCATGCACAACAATCTACACCTTGGCGAATATTTAGCCTCCTGGAAGATAAATAGCATATCCACTTTGGTTTTCTAGGTTGGGAGTCCTATCACGTCTAGCACTGAGCAACATTCAACAAGTGCAAGCAATGCTGAAACTTGTAAGTTTTGATTGTCATGGTTATCATCATATCAGTTGCATTTTCTGATATGTGAACCTTCCTGAGCCAAACCTGACCAAATGTCATCAACTCCTTGATTTTGGGAAACCTCACATCAATTTTCTTAGTTGTAACATGATACACCTAATTCTTTGTCAAATCTATGGAACTTGTCAATTGCAATGCCTAACTCTTTCACTAACACTACTAACCACACAAATTCCTTGCTAGCCTCTGCTGTCGCCATGTATTCTGCTTCAGTTGTTGACATTGCCATAAGAGACTAGATAATGGACTTCTAACAAAGAGGCCCACCTACAAGAGTAAAGATGTACCCTGTTGTAGACCTTTTGTTATCATGATCACTAGCATAGTCAGTATTCACAAGTCCCACAATTGAAGGATCACCCTATTAACTATCAAGCATAATACCATGACCTTTTGTACCCTTTAGGTACCTTAATATTCACTTCACTACTTCTCAATCTAAAGCATATAGGAATCAAAGCGCTTGTACCACTACCATGGAGACTACTTCAATCCATACAAAGACTTCCTCAACTCGGTCCACCTTTTCTAAACCCATTTGGCTACTCCATGTAAATTTGTTCTTCTAGATCACCATGAAGAAATATTGTCTTCACATCCATGTGCTCCTAGTGCATGTCATGTCTGGCTATCAAGGCTAGCACTCCCCTGATAGAAGTGTGTCTTATGATCGGGGAGAAAATCTCATCATAATAAACCCCTTTTTGTTGTGCATACTCATTTGCTACTAGGTGAGCCTTGAACTTTTTCCCTTCTTTTTTTTTCTAATACTGGAGGTTTCCTCTTACACCCATTTGCACCCTATAATTCTCTTGCCTGCAAAAAGCTCAACTAGCTCCATGCCTAATTCTTTTGTAAAGACTCCATCTCCTTCACAATGGCAGCCATTCATCTGTCTTTCTACTAGCTATTCATAGCCTCTTGAAAAGTAGAAGGATCTCTAGTACTAGTGAGAAGTGCAAAAGTAGTTGATTTAGCCAATTCTTGAAACACATATCAGACAATGAGAAATAGTGACCTAAAGTTCCCGATGTGGTGTTTTATGCACTGAGAAATGTCTCTAAATGTCATGTTCCTCATAGAATTTTTGGAACCGCAAGTTTGTGCACTCCATGTCATTATCAGACCTAAAGTACCTAATCTTTCTACTCGTTTGGTTCTCCACCTTAGCCTTCTATAGCTTGAACATCTCAAAGACTTTAGATTTTTGTTTCATGAAGTACACCCAGACATTGTGAGAAAAATCATCAAAGAAGGTAACAAAATAGTGACAACCACCCAAGGATAAATCTTTAGTAGGACTCCACAAATTAGTATGCACGTAATCTAGAATCCCCTTGGTGATATGCTTCGTAGCTTTAAATCGTACTCTAGTTTGTTTCCCAAGTACACAATACTCACACAAGTCTAACTTTAAGAGTCCTATCTTATGAAGCTCCACCATCCCATGCTCACTGAGATGACCCAAACGTAGATGTCACAATCTTGTAGCATCATCATTAGATTCAACAAATGCAACTCAACCTACAATTGTGCTCCCCAATAGCCTATATAAATTTTCTACAGTCTGTTGTGCTTTCATCATAATCAACGCCCCCTTACACACTCCAAGGGTATCTTGATCTCCATCAGTTCTGTAACTAAAACCATTAGCCTGAAAGGTACCAAGTGAGATCAAATTCTTTCTCAACTAAAGGCTATTTTGGACATCACACAACGTTCTCACTCCATCATCATCCATAGCAATTTGCACCTATTCCATTCAAACAACAACACACGCTTTGTCGTAACCCATATAGACACTGCCAAAATTATTTGACTTGTATGTGGTGAACCACTCCCTGGTGGAAGCCATGTGCTAAGAACACCCAGAATCAAGAATCCATGCATCTATCAACTGACTGTATGAACCTGAGAGAAAATCTGCCTCACTCTAGTAGTCTGAATCATCAGTATCTGCCACACTTGCTGAGCAGGATGCCCTTCACTAGATTTCTTTAGCTATAAGTAATCCCTCTTAAAATGTCCCTTCTGGTTGCATTTGTAGCACTCCATTGTTTTCTTGTGTTCTCTAGAACTGGACTCTTCCTCTGGCTACCATCAGAACCCTTGCCTTGTGTCCTTCCATGTTCTTGTTTCCCCTTCACATATAGACCATCGTCTTACGAACTCCCCACTACATTCTATCTCTGTTGAGAGTGAGACATAAGTGCAACCTGTATCACCTCAAGACCAATTGAGTCTTCCAGTACTTTAAGGTTGTCACCAAATGTTCATAAGAAGAAGGCAAAGAACACAACAAAATACATGTCTTATCTCATCCTCAATCTTCACCTCCAGCCTTTCCAGATAGATGATAATTTTATTGAAGACATTTACATGTTGTTGGAGATCCAAACCCTCTTGTATCTTCAGGAAGTACATTTATGCTTCAGATACAATTTTTTCTTTAGAAATTTCGACATGTATTGACTCTATAGTTTCTTCCATACCTCCCCTGGAGATGTCAACTCCATCACGTGATAAAGGACCTCGTCTTCCAAACACAAGCATATAATTGTCGCAACCCTCTCTTGCAACTCCTCCCAACCCAAATCATCCATCTTATTAGGCTTTGCATCGCACAATGCCTTTAGAAAACCTTTATGTGCTAACAAATCCTTAACACACCTCTGCCATAATTCGAAATTCTTAGCTCCATTGAAATTCCACACTTTGAATTTGGCCTTGGAGTTAAGCATCACCTTATACCAATTGTTGGCAATAACAATCGGAATTCTAAAGGTATGAGAGAAATCGCACACACACACACACACAAACACAAGAGAGATTTAATGAGATTTGACAAGTGTATCTATGTCCCCAGGAGTACAACAACAATTTCTTTTTCTTATTCATAAACAATGTGGTTACATCATATATATATATATATATATATATATATATATATTGAATGCAAATATGAATTTATTTTTTCCCGTAAAGCAATTATTTTGGAATCAGTGGTTAAAAGCCATTTTTTATTTTGATTTGCATTAGTACTTTTTTATATCACAATTTTTTTTGCATGATGCAATTTAATTAGATTTTCCTTTTGTATATAAATTACATATTATATATTTATATGCATTATATAATTTATTTTGTTGCATAAATTATATGGTTTAATTTATTAACATATTGTTATATGATTTAGATTTTCAATCAGTGTGCAAGGTTTGATGATGAATAATAATCTGAGGTACTTCTCTCTCAGCATGAATTGTTTGGCAATCATATAATCATTGGGCAATAATTATGAGTTATGCATTTAAGTGTAAAATTTTGTAAATTCAATACCTCCTACTTAATTAAATTAGGTAAGTGTTTCCTGTTTGGGTATTAAATCACTTTTTATAATATATATTAGTATTTTTTTTACATTATTTTAAATTTTCATATATTATTAATTTTTAATTATTTAGTTTAAACTGTAATAAACGTATGTTAGGAGATATGTTAAGAAATATTTAAATTTATTTTCATATACACATGCTTCTAAAAATTGTTATTACTTGAGGTTTGTCCTAGGTAGAATCCCCTTTACTTTCGTAATATATTGCATGTTTCCTTTTGACTTTTTTTTTATAGAAAAAGTTGATTTAGTTTTTTTTTTCTTGTAACCATGTTATTGGTAGGATGTAATTTAGTGACTTTGTCACTGACTAATTTTTGACAAAAGTAACACTTATCCACGTGGCAAAACTTTCGCCAAAGGTAACATTATAAATGTTTTATGCAGTGTTATGCAAATATAAAGGAAATAAACAAAATAAAAATGAGGAAAAAAAGTTGGATATTGGCACTATTGGAAAAAGAACCTTCGACAATAGTTCTTTAACACATTCAAAGACAGTTTTGAATCGTTTTTGTAGCCAACGTCGTGGATGTAATGATCCGTCTCGTCGCTATGATATCACCACTCTAAACCGTGAAAATTTCAATTTTTAATTGAAAACTCCGTTAATTTGCTTATGAAAAATGAAAGTAAAATTTTCACGATATACATTCACTAAACAATGCACCATTACTTAAATGAATACATATATATAGGTATAGTAACTCAGTACACATCATTCACATAATGGAAAGTAAATTAGTTCATACAAATAATTTAATCTGTGATTTACATCCTCAATTAAAAAAAAAAGAATTATGAAACCAGCCACGGAGGAGTTGATTAACAAAACACAACTCTCTCCCAAAATAATCTCAACATCATTGATGCAATCCTACCCCGCAAGGGCATTGGATAGAAGACTCCAAGAATATTTTGCAAGAGATGCAAGAGAAGGCCTTAGGGTTCTCATGAGTCTTATGGTAGATTTTGGGCCCATGGGCTAAGTATGAACCTACTTATCTTTGTACATATTAGATTATGGTTTCATTATTTTTGGGCCTTGTATTTAGGGCTCCATAATATAGGTAATGTACCCTAGAAATGTAGGATTTTTCAGCCCTTGTATTTTAGGGCACCTAAACTAGTTTTTGTATTAGGGGTAGTTTTGTAATTTCACATGCATTAAGTGAATATTTGATGTGTGTGTTGAGAAATAAATTTAATTGAATTGGGAGAAGCCCAATCCAATTAAATTTTAGAGGGGGAGGTGAGCAATTGCTTGCTACACCCGATTGCCACATCATTTAGTCACACTTTGTGCCTTCATGCTTTACATGCCTCATGACACCTAAGCACACTTAGTGGAGAATCTTAGACTTGATCTTGGATTAGTGGGTTGAACCATAGCTAAAATTCACTAATCATAATTAGTGAAATTTTGGCTCCAAAATTTGGCTCCATAAATTCAATTTCAAATTCAAGTGAAATTTGAATAGAAATTCAAATTTCCATCCAATTTTGTGTGACACTTAGGCTATAAATAGAGGTCATGTGTGTGCATTTTTTGAACTTTGATCATTTGATAATTAAACTTCAGATTTTAGAGCTCTTTTAGAGCATAAAATTTCGTGCTCTTCTCTTCTTACTTCATTCATCTCCTTCTTCCTTCAAGCTCTTATCCATGGCCTCTTATGGTGGTGAGCTTCTTCTAGACTCATCTTCTCCTTGAAGTGGCATCTCCTCTCTCACTTCCTTCTCCATTTCGCTGCCATTCATCTTCCAAGAAGCAAAGGAATCCATTGATGAAGAAGATTCTAGGCCTACAAGCGCCAATGGAGCTTACATCAATCATCACGTCAGCTTAGCGGCTCCACAAAAGAATCTCACTTCACGTACTCTATTGCTATCATTATGCTCCCACGAACAAAGGTTCACGATCATCACAGGTACCAACCGCACGGTACAAAAATTGTGAGGGTGAGTTTATTATAAAAGAAATTAATACAAAAATCAAATAACCATAATTAGTAAGAAAACATTAACAAATACCTTAAGCATACACAAACATCCATTAGTCCAACATACACTCAGCAAGTAGTCATCATCCATCCATAATTCCAATCAATCATGCTCAGTATGATGCATGCACTTGACCTCAACTCTCAAATGCAATGTGGTACCATTCATCAAGGAAATAGACTAAGCATGTCCACACAACACTCTCACTTCAGAAAACTAGGCAGTAAGTATCGTGGTCACCCTGTCATGCACAAGATACTACCCCCCCTCCCACGGTGATCATCTTGAGTCTCAAGGGAGTTTCAAACCGAGTGACATACCCCCAAGTACAAGAATTCTTCCTTCTGAGAAACTACATGTACTTACTAAAAAAGTTTATACTATTTCCATGCAATATGAAGTATGAAACATGGGCACCATCAATGCACTGACCGTGGATAATTAAAGATTCTAAGTCATCCCCCTCCAAAGATGCTTAAAACTCTTTATCCACTCTATTTTCATGCCTGAGATTCACACTCCGCAGGTCTTCAGACAAGACAAGTCTAATAAAAATAATAATGTCATTTATCAATAACAGACATATCACATCCCATTAGTCAAAACATTGTTTTTCTTGAAAACTAGCATGCAACAGGGACAGGCATACATCCCCATAGTTAGGTTCCCTGACCCTAACTATGGCATCAAAAGCTGCAAATTATAATAAACTCCCCTCACCTATCGTGAGGTCCCCGTCAGTTCCTCTTTGTGTTGCTTAAGGACCTCTCTCATTCACGTTCATCAGTCCAAATGCTACATTCTATATACCAAACCGAAGGAAATTTAGTTTAGATTTAAACAAGGTTAATAACAACATTTGGGGTCAATTATCCCTGTCAAAACATAAAGGGCTAAGGGGTGTATCAAATTCTACTAAAAGGAGACTTCATTTTGAAATTCCGTTCACGCTAATGTGACCAGGGTTCAGTGAAGGTCACAAAAATAACATCAATTTTATAAAAAGATAACTTTACAACATCTCATTTTCAAGGGTTTTTCAAAGGAAGTGTAAAAACATCCTATTATAGTACCCAAAACACAAGAGACACTAAGATAAAATCAAACTAACTAAGAGAAAGACTTAGAAGTCAGGATTACCTCGGAGAAGCTACAAAAGAGAGGATTGAGGGATTTTTCTCCACGAAATCCTTGAGGTGGATTCTGAGGATTCTGATTCAATTAAAATGTTCCTCTTGGTGTGGTGGTTCAGCGGCAAGCAGCAGTGACTCGTGGTGGCCACTGGTGGTCGTGGGTGGTGGAGAAGAAGGTGTTAGGGTTTGGGTGGGTGTTTGGAGAGGAGGAGAGTGAAAAAATCATATTTTTCACGCTGAGAAACATATGTATAATCTACAGATCTCGCTTTGCGAGCTCGTCTCGCTAAGCAGGAGCGGAATTCTCACTAAGCACGACAATTCTCGCTCTATGAAATTCCCTCTCGGGTTGGAATTTGCGCTGAGTGCAACAATTCTCGTTGAGCATAATTCCTCTTGCGCTAAGCACAACAATTCTCACTCAATGCAATTACCTCTTGGGTTGGAATTGCGCTTAGCATGCTTCTCGTGATAAGCGAGAGGTGAAACTTTGTGATTTTGAAAATCCCAACGGTCCTACTGTTCGCACATTTGTTAGGAACCTACAATCAAAATTTGAAGATGATCCAACGGTTAAAATATCCAAGATTGCAGTTTTACCGAAATAGGTTTGGGTGAAATTTGAAATCTCATAATTTCAACTTAGGTCAATAAAACTCCACATCAAGCAAATCACACATGACTAATTTATACCATACCTCAACTCATTCAAGTCAATCATATTATTAAATAACATGATAAATACAATTAAACATCAATTTATAATTAATGACATTTAGGGTGTTACAACTATCCCACCCTTTTAGAAATTTCGTCCTAGAAATTTACCTGACTTGAACAAGGTTGGATAGGCTTTTCACATCTGCCTCTCTAGTTCCCACATGACGTCTCCCTAATGCACCTCCCTAGACCACCTTGACCAATGGAATCTCATTTCCCTCTTAGGTTCTTTGTTCGCCTATCCTCAATCCTTAAAGGCAATGTTTCATATGTCAAGTTCTCTTTCACCTGTACGTCATCCAATTCGATCCCATGAGATGGATCATGGATATTGGTGTAAGCTCCATTGGAGCTTGTAGGCCTAGGATCTTCTTCATCAATGGATTCCTTTGCTTCTTGGAAGATGAATGGCAGTAGAATGGAGAAGGAAGAGAGAGAGAGGAGATGCCACTTCAAGGAGAAGATGAGTTTAGAAGAAGCTCACCACCATAGGAGGCCATGGATAAGAGCTTGGAGGAAGAAGGAGATGAATGAAGGGAGAGGAAGAGAAGAGCACGAAATTTGGTGCTCTAAAAGAGCTCTGAAATCTGAAATTTAATATTCAAATGATCAAAGTTTTAAAAAAAGCACACACATGACCTCTATTTATAGCCTAAGTGTCACACAAAATTGGAGGGAAATTTGAATTTCTATTCAAATTTCACTTGAATTTGAAATTGAATTTGTGGAGCCAAATTTTGGAGCCAAAATTTCACTAATTATGATTTGTGAATTTTAGCTATGGTTCAGCCCACTAATCCAAGATCAAGTCCAAGATTCTCCACTAAGTGTGCTTAGGTGTCATGAGGCATGTAAAGCATGAAGGACATGCACAAAGTGTGACTATATGATGTGGCAATGGGGTGTAGCAAGCAAATGCTCACCTCACCCTCTAAAATTTAATTGGATTGGGCTTCTACCAATTCAATTAAATTTATTTCCAACCACACACATCAAATATTCACTTAATGCATGTGAAATTACAAAACTACCCCTAATACAAAAAACTAGTATAGGTGCCCTAAAATACAAGGGCTGAAAAATCCTACATTTCTAGGGTACCTTACCTATATTATGGAGCCCTAAAACAAGGCCCAAAAATAATGAAACCTTAATCAAATATGTACAAAGATAAGCGGGCTCATACTTAGCCCATGGGCTCGAAATCTACCTTAAGGCTCATGAGAACCCTAGGGCCTTCTCTTACATCTCTGGCCCAATCTTCTTGGAGTCTTCTATCCAATGCCCTTGTAGGGTAGGATTGCATCATATATACTTATGAAGTTGAGACACATGAAATACATTGTGAAGATTAGAAAGAGATAGGGGTAATGCAATTTGGTATGCCACAACACCAATTCTTTTGAGAATTTGGAAAGGACCTATAAAACAAGGTGTAAGTTTTCGGGATTTCAATGCTCGACCAACCCCAGTCCACGGAGTGACTCTCAAGAATACATGATCACCAACCTTGAACTCCAGGTCTTTCCTCCTTTTGTCCTGATAGCTTTTCTGCCTACTCTGAGCAGTCCTTATCCTCTCCTGAATCAACTTGACCTTCTGAGTGGTTTGTTGTACCAGTTCAAGTCCTAATGTGAGGTTATCTCCGGGCTCTAGCCAGCATAGGGGTGTCCTACACCTTCTACCATACAGAGCCTCATAGGGAGTCATGCCAATCGTAGAGTGAAAAATATTGTTATAAGTGAACTCTATCAACAACAGAAAACTCTCCCAACTACCCTTTTGCTCTAAGACACATGTTCTCAAAATGTGCTCCAGCAACTGAATGGTTCGTTCAGTTTTGCCATTAGTGTGAGGGTGGTAGGCTGAACTTAGTCTAAGCTTGGTTCCCAATGCTCTGTTCAGGCTCTCCCAAAATCTAGAGGTAAACCTATGATCTCTATCAAATACTATGCTAGATGGCACACCATGTAATCTGACAATCTCCAAGGAAAATCTGATATTAATGGGAATAAAGTGAGTAGACTTGGTCAGTTTGTCAACAATAACCTAAAGAGAATCTAAACCTCTAGGGGTCCTAGGTAGTCCTATAGCAAAATCCATGGAAATATTGTCCCACTTCCACCGGGGTATCTCCAAGGGTTGTAACTTCCCTAAAGGTCTCTGATGTTCTATCTTAGCCTTCTGACAGACTAAACATGCATACACAAACTCACTAACCTCTCTCTTTATGTTGGGCCACCAAAACATTATCTTTAGATCATGATACATCTTGGTAGCACCAGGGTGGATGCTCAGGTTGCTCCTATGTCCTTCCTATAAGATCATCTTCCTAAGTTTGGGCACATTGGGAACACAAATCCTATCCTGAAGTCTCAAGACTCATTCCGATCCCACATTGAAACTACTATCTCTCCCTGACTCTATAGCTTCTAACTGAGTCCTTAGAAAGAGATCAGTCTTCTGACCCTCCCTGATATCTCCTAGTAACTCATTGGCGATCCTCAAAACTCCTAATCTTACACTATTAGGGGTAACCTCACATGCAAGGCTAAGGTCTGTAAGTTGTTCTAGGAGATCTAGCTCTCTAATCATCAAGGCAAATATATGTAGGGATTTCCTACTCAAGGCGTCAGGCACTACGTTGGCTTTGCCGAGATGGTAGTTAAACTCAAAATCATAATCTTTAAGAAGCTCTAACCATCTCCTTTGACGCATGTTCAGCTCTTTCTGACTAAATAAGTACTTAAGGCGCTTATGATCACTAAACACCTCAAACTTGGAGCAAAATAGGTAATTCCTCCACATCTTAAGGGCAAAAACTACAGCAACCAACTCCAGATCATGGATAGGATAATTCCTCTCATGAGTCTTGATTTGTCTAGAAGCATAGGCCACTACTTGGCCATTTTGCATCAACACTCCTCCCAAATCCATCTTTGATGCAACACAATACACTGTGTGGGGGTGCTAATACGTTCCCCGTGCGTAAAAACAACTCCCGAACCTTTCACACTTAAAGTTCGTAGACCACACCTTTTCCGGTTTTTTCGACATTTTCCTCAAATAAACGTTGGTGGCGACTTCGCGCATTTTCCTTTCTTGGAAGACACATCCGTGAGCCTCGCGTCGCCCTCCCACCGAAGGGTATGTTGCAACATAAGGGAATCCCACTTATGAAACATTTGCCTTGGATTAGATCTTTGGATTTCGAAGCTTCGACACCATTAAGGGTAAAGACTCTTCCTGTGGCCTTCGGATGTCCAGTTTGGTCATTCAGACCCCCACCATTCTGCTCCTTCTTGGGATATGGGCAATCTCTCTGAATATGCCTCTTTTGTCTATAGTTGAAACAGGTCATTCCTTTATCAACACAATTTGAGGAGATGTGCCCTGGCTTACCACACTTATAACATGTGATCAGAGTTGAGAAAGTAGTGGGTTTGCTACCACTACCACCAGCAAACCCCATAGCAACAGTCCTCTAATTGTTGGGATGGTTACCATATTGCTTAGGAGGGTCGAGTACGGTTTTCCCCAATGTTAAGGTCCATTCATTTTGTTCTTTACTGGGCCTGTACTCCTATAATAGGTTGCCCTGTCTCAAGAGTCTTCATCCTAAATTCGACACATGTTAACCAAGAGTTGAAACTAATGAACACCTTAGTAATTCACGACTTGCTTCACTTCAAGTTGCAAGTCGTTCAGAAACTTCACACATTTTGAACTTTCGCCATCTCTTCCTTGATAATGGGGAAAGTACCTCACCAACTCTTCAAACTTGGCTACATATTTAGCCACAGTCATGTTTCCCTGCTTGAGCTCCAAGAACTCCATCTCCTTCTTGTTCCTAACATCCTCAAGAAAGTATTTCTCCAGAAATACCCTCTTGAAGACTTCCCAGGTCACAACTTGACCTTCAACCTCTAAGCATTGACGAGTATTCTCCCACTAATACTCAGCTTCTTCCACCAGAGTATATGTAGGAAAAGCAACTTTTTGCCCCTCTGGACATGTCATCACTTGGAAGATTTTCTCGATCTCCCTTATCCAATTCTGAGCACTATCAGGGTTGTATCCTCCATTGAAACCAGGGGGATTGTTTTGTTGGAAGTGGTTCAACCCTTGGTACTCAGCAGCTCCAACAGCTTCTCCCTTATTCTGATTCCCCAAAGCCTGAGCCAAGGCTTGGAGAGCATCAGCTATCGCACAATCATTCCATCCAGCCATCACTCCTTATACACACCAGGAAGTGAGAACATGGAAAGAATACACACAAGAAAAAGAACATAACAAAATCACACCTATCTCAAGTCCCTACTTAGTTACTTTTGAGAGTTGATGCCTCGAGAAATTACTCCTCTAAAATAGTCCTCTCTCGAGACATTAACACTCACTTTCCATCCTTTGTATTCCTGATCGCTTGCCATATCATCCCATTGCACTTCACAAATTATACAGATGGCCAGTATGATAACTCATGACAAGGCATTGAAACTCATGGTATAGCAGACATTAGGGGAATAAACATGTTATGACTACACCAATCAATCTCTATAACTCATGGAAACACAACAAAGTGAGTAAGTTCCAAATACAAAAAAAAAAACAACCATCAAGCATTCAACAAGGCAACCACAAAATACACAGAGAAACATAGCTGACTCACTGGCTGAAAGGTTCAACCTAGCTCTAATACCACTAATGTAACGGCCTGCCTCGTCGCTAAGATATCACCATTCTAAACTGCGAATATTTGAATTTTTAATTGAAAAATGTTAATTTGATTATGAAAAATGAAAGTAAATTTTTCATGATATATATTCCCCAAACAATGCACCATTACTTAAATGAATACATACACACACACACACACACACACACACACACACATATATATGTAGGTATAGTAACTCAGTACACATCATTCACATAATGGAAAGTAAATTAGTTCATACATATAATTAAAAGAAATTAATACAAAAATCAAATAACCATAATTAGTAAGAAAACATTAACAAATACCATAAGCATACATAAAAATCCATTAGTCTAGCAGACACTCAACAGGTAGTCATCATCCATCTATAATTCCAATCAATCATGCTCAGTATGATGCATGCACCTGACCTCTACTCTCAAATGCAATGTGGTACCATTCATCAAGGAAATAGCCTAAGCGTGTCCACACAACACTCTTATGTAGAAAAACTAGGCAGTAAGTGTCGAGGTCAACCTTTCATGCGCAGACAACTCCCTCCCCCCCACGGTGATCAGCTTGAGTCTCAAGGGAGTTCCAAACCGAGTGACATACCCTAAAGTACAAGTATTCCTCCTCTGGAGAAACTGCAAGTACTTAATGACAAAGTTTATACTATTTCCATGCAATATGAAGTATGAAACATGGGCACCATTAATGCACTGACCGTGGATAATTAAAGATTCTAAGTCATCCCCCTCTAAAGATGCTTAAAACTCTTTATCCACTCTATTTCCCCCACCAAGGATATCCAACATGGTCACTGCACCCCTTATGTACATACATAACATACATCATCGCAATGACGTTTTCAACATCATTAACATCTCATCTCAATGTCATTATCAACATCAACATTGTCTCATCTTAATGTTATTCTCAACATCATCATCATCTTATCTCAATGACATTATTAACAATTATAACATCATCTCATATCAACATAATCATCAGTAACAACATCATCTCATATCAATATTATCGTCAATAACAACATCATCTCATATCAACATAATCATCAATAACAACATCATCTCATATCAATATTATCATAAGTAACAACATCATCTCATATCAACATAATCATCAATAACAACAACATCTCATATCAGTTAATATCATCAATAACAATATCATCAGTAAATCACATTCTGCGTATACATACATATACAGTTCATGCCTGAAATTCACACTCCCTAGGTCTGCAGACAACACAAGTCTAATAAAAACAATAATATCATTTATCAATAACAAACATATTGTATCCCATTAGTCAGAACATTGTTTTTCTTAAAAACCAGAATGCAACAGGGACAGGCATACATCCCCATTGTTAGGTTCCCTGACCCCAACAATGGCATCAAAAGCCATAATTTATAATAAACTCCCCTCACCGATCATGAGGTCCCTATCAGTTCCTCTTTGTGTAACTCAGAGACCTCTCTTGTTCACGTTCGTTAGTCAAAATGCTATGTTCTATATACCAAATCAAAGGAAATTTAGTTTAGATTTCAACAACAAGGTTAATAACAACATTCAGAGTCAATTACCCCTATCAAAACATAAAGGGCTAAGGGGTGTTTCAGATTCTTCTAAAAGGAGACGTCATATAAAATTCTTATCATGCCAATGTGACCGGGGTTCAGCGAAGGTCACGAAAATAACATCAATTTTATTAAAAGATATCTTTTACGTCTGATTTTCAAGGGTTTTTCAAAGGAAATGTAAAAACACCCTTGTCATACCCTAATTTCGTCCGGGGACAATTGTTTGTCAATGTACAGACTTTGGCTAACCGATTTAAGATGCTTAACGCTCATCGCCGCGTAATTCGTAAATTTTTACAATGTTTCAGAAAGAAATCAGTCAGAAACACAAAATGGGGGTGCACTCATCAAACTGGGAGGTGAACTAATCAATTTGGGGGTGCACTCAGGAAACTTCGTCAGCTCGCCCGGGCGAGCTGGGCGGCAAACTCCTCTCCATTTTGGCTATAAAAGGGGCATGGGAGGTTGAGGGAAGGATCCCAGCACCCTTGGCAAGCATATTTCACTTAAAATTAGTGAAAAGAAGGAGAACGGAGAGGAAAATCAAGGCCGGGGCACTTCCGTACTTCTTTTGTAACGTTTCCATGATCAATTCGAGGTGAATGAAAATGAGGGTGAACTAATCAATTTAGGGGTGCTCTTAGGAAACTTCGTTAGAAAGCAATCAGCTCGCCTAAGCGAGCTGAGCGGCAAGCTTCTCCCCATTTTTGGCTATAAAAGGGGCGTAAAGGTTGAGGGAAAGAGGCCAGCACCCTGGGAGCTCAGGAATCACTTAAAATTAGTGAGGAGAAGAAGAAAGAAGGAAAAAAAAATCCAAGCCAAGACGCTTCCGTAACGCTTCTGAGACATTTTCATCATCAATTCCGTGGACATTCTTCGCCATTCTTCGTTCGTTCATCATCGTTCTCCGAGCTTCAACTGGTTAGTTTTCGATTTCAAAGCTTTCAATTCATTCTATACACCCTTAGTGGTCCATTCCTTCTTTGTTTGCTTTCCTCTTCATATCAGTATCCTCTTCTTCCGTTTTTAATGAGCTTCAACCGATCATTTAAGCCATTGTCTCGCCTAATAAATGATAAAATGAATTTCAACCGATCATTTGTGTTGTAATCTCGTTTAATCACTGTTAAAATAAAATTCAACCGATCGTTCACACTATAACCTCGATTAATCAAAAAAAGGTAAATAAGCTTCAATCGAACATTTTACTTTGAAAGTTCTTTTAAATGAGTTGATGAATAACCAAGTGCAACAAAAGCTAAAATCAACTCACAAACCATGCTTTGTGTCATACCCTAATTTCGTCCGGGGATTATTACTTGTTGACATACAACCTTTGGTTAGCCGCTTTGAGATACTTGGCGTCCTTTGTTGCACAATAAATGAAGTCCCGAGATGTGTCAGAAATCAAAAGGAAGTAGGCTAGCGCAATCCGTGAAATTCCGTGATGTGGCGGAAATCGAAAAGAGGTGTTTTTGTGTAATCCGTGAGTTTCTGTAACTCCTTCGAAAGCTAAAAAAGAGTAAATATATATTCCGTAAGGATTCGTAACCTTGCGGAAGGAAAATAAGTATCGTTACGAAATTCGTAAAGTTTTGTAACGTTACGAAAAAAGAATTACCAAAAAAATAGAAGGGGGGTGCATTTAGTAAAAAAAGGGGGTACAAATAGCAATCTGGTCCACTTGGGCCTTCCAGATCCTTCCTCCAGAAGGCTGTTGCTTCTGGAGGAAGCAACCTTGCTCGCCTGGGCGAGCTGGATGGCAAGCTCCTCCCCTATTTTGCTATAAATAGGGGGAAGAGTGAAGAAGAAAGGGGTTCAGCCTTCTTGGCATTTCGTATTCTCTTAAATTTGCTGAGGAAAATTGTTTCCGTGAAGAAAATCCAAGCCGAGGCGCTTCTGTAACGTTTCCGTGAGTAATTACACGAAGATTCTCGATCATTCTTCAAATATTCATCGTTCGTTCTTCGTTTTCTTCAGTCTTCAACGGGTAAGTACCTCAAACCGAGCTTTTCAATTCATTCTATGTACCCGTGGTGGTCCACATTTTGTTTCATGTATTTTTATTCTCGTTTTCATTCGCTTTTTATACCCCCTTTTGACGTGCTTAAGTCATTTATTTAAGTCATTTCTCGCCTAATCTAAAAATAAAATAAATTTCCACCGATCGTTTGAATTGTATCATCCGTTAATTTCGGTTAAAATGAATTCCGACCGTTCAGTCGTGCCGTAACCACGTTGGAAATCAAAAAAGAGGTAAAATAATAATATAATAATAAAAAAATTCCTTTTAGTAAAATAAAGCGAAAAAAACAATCGGACGTTTTCTCTTTGGGATTTCTCATTCTTAATTGAATTGACTAATAAACTAAAGTGAAACTAAGGCTAAAATCAACTCGCCTAGTCAAGCTCGTCCACAAAAATAGGGTTTTGAAAATTTATCATTTAAGTTTCTTACCAAGTAAAATGGATCATTTTTAAGGTCCAACGCCTTAAAATGATCACCTCTCAAGTAAAAAAGAATCGCTTGATTCACGCTTAAGGAAGAACTACGTAGGTCTGATTTCCTTTTCGATGGAGGGTACGTAGGAGCAAGAGCCCCGCTTTTGTCGACCTCAAAAAATAAAAAGAAATAAAAATTAAGATAACACAATTTCGCAATTCTAAAAAATAGGCTGTTGTCCTTTGAGACAAATGTGAGAGGTGCTAATACCTTCTTCAAACGTAAATACAACTCCCGAACTTAGAATTTTCATTTTGACCGGTTTCCTTCGGTTTTTCTGACGTTTTCCACAAATAAACGTTGGTGGCGACTCCGCGCATCTTTCCTCCTTTGGAAAGCGCACCTGTGAGCCTCGCCCTCGCTCACCCGCAAAGGGCACGTTGCGACAGTTGGCGACTCCACTAGGGACCATTTTTGTGAGTTAGGCCTATTTTAAAGAATTGTGGATTTGTGAAACTTCGTGTGTGCATTTGTTGAACTGTGTAAAATGTAAATAACTGTTGTCTATTTCGCATTCTTTACACTGCATTCTAAGCACCCACGGGTTTGAGTAAAAAAGGGGCCCTATACCCAGGTTCATGGGAATTTAAGGAGTGGAGGCGAATCTATTATCATGCTAGGTCTCCGACTTGGTTGATAATAGTGAAACCTCGTCTAGAGCTTTCTCTCTTTATAATGTGTTGTCGCTGGTATTCCATACCGCCACAATATTATTATCTTGAGTGATGATACCTCTAGAAAACAGCCGTGTGAGTTATGAATTGTTGGGGAGTAGTTATTAGAGACCCCTAGATATTGTCCTATAGGTTCCCAAATAGGGGCAAAGAGCAAACACGCTCCGTGCCATTCGTTCTCATGCATTTTTTGGTAAATAGCACTAGTTTATAGTTTTGCTAGTGATGTTTGGTTTCTTTAGAGTAATACGTAACCTTTTTAATACTACGTTGAGGCGCCATCATGCCCAAAATGTAGCATTAAAGTTGGATCTCTGCAGTCTCGTATGTGTGAATTACCCCTTTGTGTTGTTTTCTTTCCGTTTCATGCATGCGCATCTGCATCATACCGTCACACATGCGTTGTATGTGGGTCTCGTCTTTTGTCATGGGAAGCCGGAAGATCCATATCGTCTTCTTAACTGCACACATGGGGCACTGCGCCCCCCAAATGCGCAATAAGGAGAGATAATTTTCCGGGCTCTCGTGTCCATAAATGCATTCATATCATGCGCCGCATAAACATCTCTTCAGCATCATAATGAACATATCGTTCCTGCATTTGTCCGTTATCACATTCCCATTTTGCATGAGTCATTGCATCATCATGCATATGCGTTCAACATACTTTTTGTTCTACATGTTTGCTCATACATGATCCTTGTATTTTCCTCTACAAAACAAAAACAAAAAAAGGGAAGCATGAAAATTCATGATGCATTCTTAGTTGCATGTGTTAGGTACCATGAGTCGACCATGTTGGGATCATAAACCCATTTCTAAAATTAAAAAAAAACACAAACAACAAAACAAAATGATTGAGCATGGTACCTAATGCGTGGTTAATTAAGAAAGGATGTCTCTTCGGGCATCTCAATCTCATAATTACATTTTCCATGCATAGCATGCGTATTCTCGAGTCTTTCATCCCTATGAAATGTTGTTGAAGTATTGGCGATCAAAATTGCCATTCTCTGGGTTATGGGGTTGAACCAAGCTCGTGCTTTTACGAAAAGGTTCATCGAGTCAAGTTGAAGTATGGAAGTAACCATCTTGCAAAAAATTGGGGCAAAAGATGGATCGTGTTACATCGCTCCTTCGTCTACTGCCAAACACATTTAGGGCTATCAATGTCCCTGTTACTTCCAGTTTCACCTTAACGGAGATGTCATGGACCATGTTGAAAATCTAAATTGATTCAACCCCATATCCTATGTAAAAATTCGCAATACTTCAATTGTTCATCATTCGCATACATCCATGTTGTTCATTGGTTGCATTGCTCATTGCATTCTTTCCTTGAAAAGAAAAAGAGAACCTAATCATTGTTATAAAAAAGAAAAAAAAAGAGCATGCTTTACGGTGCCCTCACCGAACCTGTGCTAGAGCTAGAGTAATGGGTAAAGCGGAGGAGGTACAAGAGTAGATGGAGGCCGACATGGAGACCATGAGAGAGCAAATGACCGCAATGATGGAGGCCATGATGAGCGTGAAGAAGATAATGGAAGCCAATGCGGTTGCAATTGCCGCTACCAGCATTGTTGCTAAGGTGAACCCGACGTCCCCATCCGGCATCAACCAAATGAATCATCCAACCTCAGATATGGTAGGCAAAGATTTGGGAAGTATAGGCGGCCCCCATGATGTGCAAATTCAAAACGAGCACGCCTTCCCGCCATATGGCTTGCCTCTCAACTATACGCCACCCAATGTGGCGTACACTCCCAATAAGAATGTCAATAACTCCACTCCTATACCCATTGAGAGCCAGCAACCCCAAACTGATCATGCACATGTCTCTTAAACCGTGGGGGAGACACATGAAATTCCCCATCACAATCTAGCCGACTTTGAGCCTTGGCTCGGATAGGCCACTGAAGGGCAAGCAGTTGGTGGTATACCCCTACAAAACCCTTTGGATGGCCATTCATAAACCATTTGAATAGATGTGACTCTTGGGAATTATATTATGAAAATCCCCTCTGGTAATCAATTACAAGACTTGTGTAATCGATTACAGATTTTAAAAATTTGAATTAAAACATTTTCAACTGCTGGTAATCGATTACCAGAGAGCAAATCTCAATTTGAAATGATAGAATTCTTTGGTCAAACCTTTTGTTTGTTTTCAATTTGGAAACTTCTTCCTAAAGATTCTAGAGATCAACTTGATCATATATCTTGATTTTCTTGGATTCTTGTCTTGAATAAAACTTAGAAGCACTTGATCCTTTAGCATCATCAAGACATCAAAACATCTTGCTTCTACATAGGAGTCATTTGACTTAGTCCATCAACTGAAAAATCCTTCAACTATTTCTCGTCCTTGGAAAATTCTTTTTGCAAGAATCAGCTGCTTCTTCCTCACTACGAGGTTGTGAAAACAAGACAACAATTGGTACCTCTAAGCCCTACACTGGGGCAATGAAAGGCACCATGCATAAACCTCAAACGAACCTAGGGGCAGATTAGAAGTTCTCACCCAATAGGTTCCTTGCTACAAGGTCATGACGAAAGACAACGATTGTACCTCAAAGCCTTACACTGAGGCAATGAAAGGCACCATGCAAAAAACCTCAAGCGAACCTAGGGGAAGATTAGAAGTTTTCACCCAATAGGTTCCCAGCTACAAGGTCATGACGAAATATAACAATTGGTACCTCAATGCCTTACACTGGGGCAATGAGGGGCATCGTGCATGAGCCTCAAGTGAACATAGGGGCAGATCAAAAGTTCTCACCTGTCGATGTTTTTAAACAAGAAAAAAAGGGGATACAAACCCTGGAATTTCAAATAGATTGATTAAACGTCAAACGGCTCCATTGTCGTCACTCCAAAATGGTCAAGTGACTAAATCAAACAGAATATACACTCTGAGGGAGTTCTCGGAGAGATTTGCAAAAGATAGGATAAGGTTGCATGAATTATCACCTTTTTCAAAAGGACAGTCAATCTGTGTTTTCCAAAAAAATTAAATCAAAATCAAAATCACGAAATAGGGAAAGAATGTCATGAACATTGTGCAACTTTCCATTGCATTGCATTGTTTCATGTGCGGTCATCATTACCAAATTTCACAACAAAGGTTGCATGCGTCTGCATCCCTAAAAATCATGTTAACGACATAGATTTCCTACATCTCGTGTCCAATCTTGTTGGATGACCGGCCCTCTCGATGAGTCGATCTCTTGCTTTCTCATAAAGGTGGACCCTTGGGTACTAGTACTTATCACCTTTAGAGGACTATATGTCCTCACCATCAGAGGGCTCACATCCTCGCCTGCAGAGGGTTGCACGCCCTCGCCTTTAGAGGGCTACGCGTCCTCATTTTCAGTGTGCTCCATATCCACACCTTAGGAGAATATAAGGTCCTTTGCCCTTAGATGCTTAACCGAGACTTGCGCTCCCGGTTAAGGGGCCAGTAGTTTCCTTTTATCAGTTCCTGGGCCACCCCCTGATATTGGAGGGTGACCAACTGTGCGAGCACATCCAGAGAGGGAGGCTATCACACGTCTACTATAAATACCGGGGCAAGATTTCACCCGTACCACTGCAAAAAGATGAGTGTGGATCATGCGCACCAACATGACCACTTTTACATGGATATGGATGACGTTGCTATTTAGTAACATTCTGCCCGACGACCACAATGCCAACCTCCCCCTGCAAATGTATCGGTTGGTCTGTGCCGTCATGACATAGGTAAGTATGCACATGGTTCAATTGATTTCTGATGTCATCTATTGTTTGCAGGGATCACGCCCACAAGACGCCCAGTGGGCCCGAAGAAGTCCAACAGGGCCCTGGGGTCTCCAGCTCTGGTTACGGGCCTCTGTCAGTCCTACAGGGTGCCCGTTCCCCCAACGAGGTCATGCCATCATGACATAGGTAAGTATACATATGGTTCAATTGATTTCTGATGTCATCTATTGTTTGCAGGAATCACACCCACAAAGACACCCAGTGGACCCGGAGAAGTCCAACAGGGCCCTGGGGTTACCAGCTCTGGTTACGGGCCTTTGTAGTCCTACAGGGTGCCCGTTTCCCCCGGCAAGGTCACACCATCATGACATAGGTAAGTATGCACATCGCTCAACTGATTTCTGATTTCATCTATTGTTTGTAGGGATCGCGCCCACAAGACGCCCAGTGGGCCCTAAGAAGTCCAATAGGGCCCTGGGGTTTCCAGCTCTGGTTACGGGCCTCTGTCAGTCCTATAGGGTGCCCGTTCCCCCAGTGAGGTCATGCCATCGTAACATAGGTAAGTATATAGATGGTTCAACTGATTTCTGATACCATCTATTGTTTGTAGGAATCGCACCCACAATGACACCCAGTGGACCCGGAGAAGTCCAACAGGGCCCTGGGGTTTCCAGCTCTGGTTACGGGCCTCTGTAGTCCTACAGGGTGCCCGTTCCCCCCGGCAAGGTCACGTCATCATAGGTAAGTATGCACATCGCTCAACTGATTTGTGATTTCATCTATTGTTTGCAGGGATCGTGCCTGCAAGACACCCAGTGGACCTGAAGAAGTCCAACAGGGTCTTGGAGTTGTCAAGCTCTAATTACGGGTCTCTGTCAGTTCTACGGAGTACCTGACCTCCAGCAAGGGCATCAGGCCCCCTACTAATCGAGCTTTCATCAAGAAGTACTGCGTCTCCAGGTAGGCGCAGGGCGAAACACCACAGCAGCCTGGGGATGGCCAGCAGTGGGCAACAGACGCACCGCCATCACCTCTAGAGTTCACCTCAGCTCATCCAAAAAAAGGTTAGAGAATTGCTTACGACCCATGGCCGAGCAATAGGCGACCAAGTCCACAGCCAAAGGTAAGCAAAGTACTAGGTCCGTGACCGACAAGCCATCAAGCGTCCAGCTCAAGACGTTAAAGAAGCGCTACTAGGAGGCAACCTAGTACTTTTTAAATCTCTGCTTGTTATTTGATCACCTTTGTTTCTCAAGTCATAGGAGGACACACCTAGTTGCTCATGATCCTAGGAATTTAAATAAAACAAGCACAAGCTCGGAAGGTAGTCATACCTCACGAAATATATATATATATATATATATATATATATATATATATATATATATATGTATGTATGTTTAGGTAGAAAGATACCTTGGATATGCATGTATGTAGCAAAAAATATACTTCACAAAATATATATATGTATGGTAGAAAGATACCTTGAATATGCATGTATGTAGCAAAAATACTTCACAAAATATATATATGTATGTTTAGGTAGCAAGATACCTTGGATATGCATGTATATAGCAAAAATATCTCACAAAACATATATATGTATGTTTAGGTAGCAAGATACCTTGGACACGCATGTATATGGCAAAATACCTCACAAAATATACGTATGTTTAGGTAGCAAAATACCTCAAAAAAAAAAGAGAGAGCGAGCAAGAAAAGAAATAAAATAATAATAATAATAATAATAAAAAGTTGTCTAGCTAAAAAACAACATGCTTGTGAAAAGAGATAATTTCCAACTTTTCTTTGAAAGATTTCATTGATCTTAACCAGTTTTTGAAAAAAATGTGTACACATTTGAAGGGTAAATGCTGTGAAAAGTTTTTCGAACACCCAAGATAGACTCAGATGAATGCACAAATTGATAGAAGAACATATTTTGGAAACACTGGGTTGACTTAAAATAGGGAAAACGAATCCTGAGCCCTAGTGTCACATGACCATAAAAACTTGATGCTTGAGTGTCCACATGGGTGCATGCGTGACCAGTTTTGCATAAAATTTCCTAATCATCATTATTGCATGTGTATCATGGAAATAATGTAATCCCCTTTATCCCTGAACCGTTGGCCAAACCCTGACATATATCATGACCAGCCGTTCTACAAGCCTTGAGCCCAAATCCCAACTTACCATAAACCTTGACCCAGGGTGAGAATGTCAATCCTTGCCCTCGGAAGAAAACGCAAAGAGAAGGAAAATTCCCAATCCAAGAAAGGGAGAAGACACAAAAAGAAAAGAAAATTCCCAAACCAAGAAAGGGAGGAGACACAAAAAAGAAAGAAAATTCCCAATAAAAGAGTGGGAGAAAGCAAAAAAAGAAAGAAAAATTCTCGATCAAGGATCGAAAGAAAAAGAAATATGCAGAAAGGTCTTCGGACCAGACAATATCTGAACAATACAGAATTGTCACCAAGTAAACAAAAAAGAAAGGAAACCACGACTCAAAGTGGCCCTCTCCCTTTGATTGCCAACCAAAATCCTGTGCGCTAGCGACTTTCTCGCCACGCACTAAACAAAAACAGAAAAGGAAAAGGCAAAAACACTCAAAGCCAAATTCCCCACCTAAAAACCATTCCCAAAATAAGTCCTATTGATCCATGATCACGCATGTAATCTTTGATTTGATAGGAAATGATTTGCAAAATCAAGTCATGACATATCTATGGTTCGGAATTAGGATAAAACACTTACCTGTGTGAGATTGATACACTTTGAGTGATTTTCTTCTATTTTTGTTGAACCCAGTGCTTCCTCTAAATGGTCATTTAGAAACGAAATGCTAATATCCAAAATCTCATTTACGGTTATGAGAAAATTTCATCAGCATACTCTCCTTCCCCGATAGACACATCATTTTTTATCCAAAAAACATTTGATGCTCTGATCAGTTGGAAGTTTTTTGTCTCTTTACTAAAGCATGTTCGCATTTTAGTGAAGAAAACACTGAGTCTATTTTTAGTCTCACAGTTAGCAAAAACTACGTAGGTCTGAGTTCCTCATCACAAATTGAGGATACGTAGGAGCAAAAGCCTTGCTTTTGTCGACCACCCCACTTTTTGTTACCGTGTCCCAAGAGTCCGGTGGCTTGCGGAGCCACATGACCGTGGGATCCCCAAATTCGTATGTTCCATCATTTATCATTTGTATGCTATCTTTTGTTTAACTGAGGGACTAACGTTTGTTTCGTTTTGATTGATTTTTGTTTTGTGCATACATGTTGTTTGAACTGTTACATTAGTATTTACTTCATTGTTGTCAATAGTGTTTTTTGAAATTCCGAAGTCGTGTGGAGTTTTCCATTTAGGAACGTCGTCCTAAAAATAAAATGAACCAAAATCATGATAAAAAAGGAAAGAAGTGTTGTGAATAAAATGTCTACATATGTAAAGGAAAAGAAAAAATGTTTTTATATATATACATGTAGAAAAAGGAAAGTGTGTATAAAAGGATTTTTTTGTGTGTAAATGATGCGTGGAAAGGAATCTTTGTGTGTGTGAGCAACGAGTGTATATAAAGAAACTTTTGTATAAACCATAGGTGTGTGTTGGGAAAAATAAAAAAATCTTTGAACGTAAATAGGGTTTGTATATAGACCATGTGACGTAAAGAGAAAGAGTTCCAATGCGTGTACAGGAAAGTTTGTCATGTATAGGAATGTAGATATACAAAGGAAAGTTTTCCTCATAGAGGGCCATCGGTGTATAGTTTTGTGAATATAAAAATGAAACAAAAAAGGAAAAAGAAAAGAAGACCTTGAAGGTCGACATGTTATAGTTAAGAAGTATAAATCATTCGTAAAGAGCAAACGTATCTTCTGGAAACAAGGGACTGATGCTAAGAGTTTATTTTCCGGAATGAACCGAGATAAGGATGGATGAATTCATTGAACTGATGAAAGAACATAACTTGGAAACGTTGGGTCTGTCTGTGTAAATCCCCAACCGTAGTATCACAATGCCATAAACGGGATGCTTGAGGGCCCACCTGGCTGTAGCCATGACTAATTTAGCATGCTGTTTTCAAATCATCATTGTCACGCGTGCCTTATGGAATAATATGGAAGTTCGGCCCGAAATCGACACCTTGACACCCAACTTTGTTTCGCCCCAGATATCAAGATTGGGGTTCCCACGATAAAAGACCCCATTGAGACACAACCTTAGACCTTTTTGAACCTTGGCCTATAAAAAAGGAATCCTCATCCTTTCCCCCGAAGCAAAGGACAGCGGAATCTCCTCAAGGGAGAGCAAATAGAATGCTAAAACCCGATTTCCCAAAGAAAGGGATGGGGAAGCAGAAGTGAAAAGAAAGAAAAGGAAGAAATGGAAAGAAAGAAAAAGAGAAAAAATGAAAATAAAGAAAAGAACAAAAGAAAGAAAAGGAAGGATTCCCGATCAAAGATCGAAAGGAAGTAAAAAGGGAAAAGAAGCAATTCTCGATCAATGAAAGAAAGAGAACGGAAGATCTTCAGACCAGATAAATTTTCGGCAAGGTAAGTGATTGCCGGTAAAGGAAAACCCATTTTTGGTGTCTCTTCCCTTCAGATTGCCATTCAAGGTCGTTGTCGACTGGCGATATCCCACCCCACCTGAACAAAGAGGAAAAGACCGAAACACCCAGCTTCCTTTCCAAAAAACACTACCCTTGAGAAAATCCTATTGGTCCGTGATCGTACGTTTGATCTTTGATTCGATAGGAAGTCGTGTGCAAAATAGAGTCATGGTGCAGTTATGGTTCGGGGATAGGATAAAACACTTGCCTTGTGAGTTTTATACACTATGAGTGATTTATTTTCAGCTTAGTCCGATGTTTCCCCTGCATGTTCATTTAAAAGCTAAAAGTTGACATCCTACCCTTCATTCTCGATTACAAGGAAGATTACCCTTAGCACAAGTATATTGTTTCTCTAAGATATGGTGCTCTCGCGAATGATTTATTTTTCTTTGCAAAAAGCATGTTTGCTTTTGTAGGTGGAAACACCCGGTGGATCGTTCGGTCCTGCCGACCAACCCCTTTTTCGGAGCCCCATGAATTGCATTTTCGTTCATGTGTCCTCCACCTTCGTGTTTGGAGCTATGCGTAGTGATTGCTTAGTGCAATTCTCCATTCTCAATCTTTTTGGAGCCCCATGAATTGCGTTTTCGTTCATACGTCCTCCACCTTCGAGTTTGGAGCTATGCGTAGTGATTGCTTAGTGCAATTCTCCATTCTCAATCTTTTCGGAACCCCATGAATTGCGTTTTCGTTCATGTGTCCTCCACCTTCGAGTTTGGAGCCATGCGTAGTGATTTCTTAGTGCAATTCTCCATTCTCAACCTTTTTCGGAGCCCCATGAATTGTGTTTTCGTTCATGTGTCCTCCACCTTCGAGTTTGGAGCTATGCAAAGTGATTGCTTAGTGCAATTCTCCATTCTCAATCTTTTCGGAGCCCTATGAATTGCGTTTTCGTTCATGCGTCCTCCACCTTCGAGTTTGGAGCTATGCGTAGTGATTGCTTTGTGCAATTCTCCATTCTCAACCTTTTTCGGAGCCCCATGAATTGCGTTTTCGTTCATGTGTCCTCCACCTTCAACTTTGGAGCTATGCGTAGTGATTGCTTAGTGCAATTCTCCATACTCAACCTTTTTCGGAGCCCCATGAATTGCGTTTTCCTTCATGCGTCCTCCACCTTCGAGTTTGGAGCCATGCGTAGTGATTGCTTAGTGCAATTCTCCATTCTCAACCTTTTTCGGATCCCCATGAATTGCGTTTTCGTTCATGTGTCCTCCACCTTCGTGTTTGGAGCCATGCGTAGTGATTGCTTAGTGCAATTCTCCATTCTCAACCCCTTTTTCGGAGCCCCATGAATTGCGTTTTCCTTCATGCGTCCTCCACCTTCGAGTTTGGAGCCATGCGTAGTGATTGCTTAGTGCAATTCTCCATTCTCAACCTTTTTTGGAGCCCTATGAATTGCGTTTTCGTTCATGTGTCCTCCACCTTCGAGTTTGGAGCTATGCATAGTAATTGCTTAGTGCAATTCTCCATTCTCAACCCTTTTTCGGAGCCCCATGAATTGCGTTTTCGTTCATGCGTCCTCCACCTTCAAGTTTGGAGCTATGCGTAGTGATTGCTTAGTGCAATTCTCCATTCTCAACCTTTTTCGGAACCCCATGAATTGCGTTTTCGTTCATGTGTCCTCCACCTTCGAGTTTGGAGCTATGCATAGTGATTGCTTAGTGCAATTCTCCATTCTCAACCTTTTTCGGAGCCCCATGAATTGCGTTTTCGTTCATGTGTCCTCCACCTTCGAGTTTGGAGCTATGCGTAGTGATTGCTTAGTGCAATTCTCCATTCTCAACCTTTTTTGGAGCCCCATTAATTGCGTTTTCGTTCATGCGTCCTCCACCTTCGAGTTTGGAGCCATGCGTAGTGATTGCTTAGTGCAATTCTCCATTCTCAATCCTTTTTCGGAGCCCATGCATTGTGTTTTCGTTCATGTGTCCTCCACCTTTGAGTTTGGAGCCATGCGTAGTGATTGCTTAGTGCAATTCTCCATTCTGAATCTTTTCGGAGCCCCATGAATTGCATTTTCGTTCATGTGTCCTCCACCTGCGAGTTTGGAGCCATGCGTAGTGATTGGTTAGTGCAATTCTCCATTCTCAACCTTTTTCGGAGCCCCATGAATTGCGTTTTCGTTCATGTGTCCTCCATCTTCGAGTTTGGAGCCATGCGTAGTGATTGCTTAGTGCAATTCTCCATTCTCATCCTTTTTCGGAGCCCCATGAATTGCGTTTTCGTTCATGTGTCCTCCATCTTCGAGTTTGGAGCCATGCGTAGTGATTGCTTAGTGCAATTCTCTATTCTCAATCTTTTTCGGAGCCCCATGAATTGCGTTGTCGTTCATGCGTCCTCCACCCAAGAGTTTGGAGCTATGCTTCATGATTGACTAGTGATGACCCTCTAGTGCAATCTTCCATTCTCCAGAGTTTTTCATCGTCAAGGGCGGATCCTCCTGACTGGGAAATGTGATCTTTGTTATGTTCCCGATTGTTTCTTTTTTCCCAAAAGTGTATATGTATATTATATTTGTTGTTCTTGTTGTTGTTTGTATTGTGTTGTGCAGAAAAGAAAAAGAAGGAGTATAGACGAGAGTTGTCATGGGCTAATCACGGAAAGGGCAAGACGGACGAAATCAGTGTCTTATCTTTGCTTTCCTCTTATCTCCGATAAAAGGTACGTAAAGAGGGGCAACTGTCATACCCTAATTTCGTCCGGGGATTATTACTTGTTGACATACAACCTTTGGTTAGCCGCTTTGAGATAGTTGGTGTCCTTTGTTTCCCAATAAATGAAGTCCCGAGACGTGTCAGAAATCAAAAGGAAGCAGGCTAGCGCAATCCGTGAAATTCCGTGATGTGGCGGAAATCGAAAAGAGGTGTTTTTGCGTAATCCGTGAGTTTCCGTAACTCCTTCGAAAGCTAAAAAAGAGTAAATATATATTCCGTAAGGATTCGTAACCTTGCGGAAGGAAAATAAGTATGGTTACGAAATTCGTAAAGTTTCGTAACGTTACGAAAAAAAATTACCAAAAAATAGAAGGGGGGTGCATTTAATAAAAAAGGGGGAACAAATAGCAATCTGGCCCACTTGGGCCTTCCAGATCCTTCCTCCAGAAGGCTGTTGCTTCTGGAGGAAGCAACCTTGCTCGCCTGGGTGAGCTGGATGGCAAGCTCCTCCCCTATTTTACTATAAATAGGGGGAAAAGTGAAGAAGAAAGGGGTTTAGCCTTCTTGGCATTTCGTATTCTCTTAAATTTGCTGAGGAAAATTGTTTCCGTGAAGAAAATCCAAGCCGAGGCGCTTCCGTAACGTTTCCGTGAGTAATTACGCGAAGATTCTTGATCGTTCTTCAAATATTCATCGTTCGTTCTTCGTTTTCTTCAGTCTTCAACGGGTAAGTACTTCAAACCGAGCTTTTCAATTCATTCTATGTACCCGTGGTGGTCCACATTTTGTTTCATGTATTTTTATTCTCGTTTTCATTCGCTTTTTATACCCCCTTTTGACGTGCTTAAGTCATTTATTTAAGTCATTTCTCGCCTAATCTAAAAAACAAAAATAAATTTCCACCGATCTGTGATCATGCTTAGTCCCCAACTTGCTTGATGACAGTGAAACCTCATCTAGAGTTTTTCTCTTTGATGATATGTTGTCGCTGGTAGTCCCTACCGCGACAACATTGATGTGAAAGGGAATGATATCTCTAGAAACCATTGAGAGATATAACCACCTTGGGAGTTAGCACTAAAAGCCTTTTAGTTCCTCCTGTTTAGGTTCCTAAAATAGGGGCACGAAGTGAACACACTGCATGTTTTGTTTTCCTTAACACTGCCATGCATACCTTCTAAATGTCATGTGCGTCTCTTCTGTATGATTGTTTGATGATGTTGCCATGCTTGTGTGTCCCCCTGTTGCTCTAAACCATGCGCTTCTGTGTGTTTTTGTCCATATTGCGTCATCACGCATGCATTGTATTTTGGTCCCGTCAATTTGTCACGAGAAGTCAGAAGGTCCATATCACCTTCTTAAGTGCATACATGGGGCACTGTGCTGCCAAATGTTGCAAGTAAGAAGAGATAATCTTCTGGGCTCTCGTGTCTATAAAATACATTTGTGTCATGCACCGCATAAGCATCTCTTCATGGCATTGCAATGGACATGTCATTCTCGCATTTTTCTTTTATCATATCCGTGCATTGCATTTGCATAAATCACATTATTACCACACATATGCATTTAGCATGCTCTTTTGTTCTGACAACTGCATACATTTTATTTTCATCGTTTGCATGTCATGTTCACTCATGCACGACCCTTGCATTTTCCCTCTGCATAAAAAAAGGGGGAAAACAAAACAAAAAATAAATAACAAAAACAAAAAAAAGAGAACAAAAAAGAAAGTCACACCACATTCTTAGTTAACTAGGAAAATGATGTTTCTTCGGGCATCTCAGTCCCATAATTACATTTTCCATGCATATCATGAGCATACCCCAGTCATTCATCTCTATGATAGGTTACTGAAGTATTGCCAATCAAAATTTCTTTTCCTCGGATTATGGGGTTGAACCAAGCACATGCATTTAAGAAAAGGTTCATCAAGTCAAGGTCAAGTATGGAAGTAACCAGCTTGCAAAAATTGGGGCAAGAGATGAATCGAGTTACATCGCTCCTTTGTCCAACGCTTGATTTACAAATTTAAGGATTGTTGATGTCCACGTTACTTCCAGTTTCACTTTGACTCTGACAAGATGTAATAAACAATGTCGTCTGAATTGATTCGACCCTATGTCCTACTAAATGTCCTGTGTAAAATTCGCAGTACTTTGATAATGCATCATTCACATACATCCATGCTTTTCATTGGTTGCATTGCTCATTGCATTCTTTCCTTGAAACCAAACTATAATCATTGTTATCAAAGGAAAGAATGCGCTTTACGATGCCCTTACCAAACACGCGCTAGAGCTAAAGTAATGGGTGAGACAGAGGAGGTGCAAGAGCGAATGAAGGCTGACACGGAGGCCATGAAAGAGCAAATGGCCACAATGATGGAGGCCATGATGAGCATAAAAAAGATAATGGAAGTCAATGTGGCTGCAGTCACCGCTACCATCGCTGTTGCTGGGGTGGACCCGACTCCCCCATCTGGCCTCAAACAAATAAATCATCCAACCTCAGATGTGGGCGGCCCCCATTTTGTGCAAATTCACAACAAGCACGCCTTCCCGCCATATGATTTGCCTTCCAACTATACACCACCCAATTTGGCGCATACTCCCATTGAGAATGTCAATAACTCCACTCCTATACCCATTGAGAGCCAACAACCTCAATCTGATCATGCACATGTCTCTCAACCCATGGGGGAGACACATGAAGTACCCCACCACAATCTAGTTGACATTGAGCCTTGCCTCGGATATACCATTGAGGGGCAAGCAGTTGGTGGCGTACCCCTGCCAAACACTCTGGAGGGCCCTCAAATTAGCCCACAACCACAACCCTTGCATTTTGCGGTGGGAAGAGTGCCTCCTGCCATGGTGAAAACGGAGAAATTGGATCACCTAGAGGAAAGGCTCAGGGCCGTTGAAGGAGGTGGAGATTATGCCTCTGCTAACCTAGAAGAGTTGTTCCTAGTACCCAACTTTGTCATCCCTCCCAAGTTCAAGGTGCCATACTTTGACAAGTACAAGGGGACTACTTGTCCCAAGAACCATCTAAAGATGTATTGTCGGAAGATGGGGGCATATGCAAAAGATGAGAAATTGCTGATGCATTTCTTCCAAGAAAGTCTTACTAAGGCAGCTGTCACCTGGTATACTTTGGAACCTTCCCGAGTCCATTCTTGGAAGGACCTAGAGGTTGCCTTCGTTAGGCAGTATCAGTACAATTCTGATATGGCTCCAAATAGGATACAGCTACAGAACATGGGTAAAAAGGGGCATGAATCCTTCAAAAAATATGCCCAAAGATGGAGTGATCTGCCTGCCCAAGTGGCACCCCCAATGATGGAAAGGAAGATGATAACAATGATAGTAGACACATTACCAGTGTTCTACTATGAAAAGATGGTGGGCTACACACCTTCAAGTTTTTGCTGATTTAGTTTTCACTTGCGAAAGGATTGAAGTGGGTCAAAAAATAGGCAAGTTTGATCATCCTGCTTTCCCACCAGCCCAACAATGTCATTACTCAGCCAAAAAAAACCCTTCTCATTATCCACCACCCAATCATCCACAAAGGCCATCCCTAAATCAACCACAAAGCCTGCATGTCGCACAACCAATGCCAAACACCACCTTTAGCACAAACCAAAACACCAACCAAGGAAGGAATTTTGTAGCAAAAAAGCTTGTAGAATTCACCCCAATTTCGGTGTCCTATGCTAACTTGTTCCCATATCTACTCCATAATTTAATGGTAGCTATAACCCCAGCCAAGGTTTCTCAACCTCCATTTTTTCGAGGATACGACTCGAATGCAACATATGCTTACCATGGGGGAGCCCCGAGGCATTCCATTGAGCACTATAGAACCCTGAAGCATAAGGTGCAAGGTCTAATTGATGCGGGCTGGCTGAAATTTGAGGAGAATCGCATGTGAATCCTAACATTGACAAGCGACGCCATACATAGGGCAAATTTGAAAGTCGTTGTTAGATGTCTCTAGTGACTCATTAGGATTTTCAAGTTTATGCCATTATTGTAAACCACAGTTACAATGCTAATAACATGGATCAATTTGACATCCTTGTCTCTTATCCTCTCACAATTACATCTTTTCTTATTTGACTTCCACTGGAATATGAATGTAAGCCATTGGTTTGTTTGCTCAAGTGACATGCGCTCCTGAGTTTTGACTTCCAAGACTGTTCAATCAGAAATTACTCGTTCTGCACATTTGGTCAAGGTGCCATAAAACTGAGCAAAGTTTGAAACAAAAAAGGAAAAAGCATTTGATTGACTGTGTTTTAAATAAAAAAATACATATACAGACATTCATGTGACCTCATTTTATTGTTCTTAAAAGTTGTCTTTTTGAGAGAAAAGTGAGTTATCAAGAACAGGAGTCATTTGACTTAATCTGTCAACTAAAAAAATCCTTCAAATATTTCTCATCCTTGAAAAAATCATTTTTCAAGAATCTACACAGCTTCTTTCATTCTTCCTTGCTACAAGGTTATGGAAACAAGACAATGATGGATGCCTCAGAGCCCTACACTGGGGCAATGAAAGGAACCATGCATAAGCCTCAAGCGAACCTAGGGGCAGATCAAAAGTTCTCACCCAGTAGGTTCCCTACTACAAGGTCATAGCAAAGGCATGAATAGATACCTCAAAGCCCTACACTGGGGCAATGAGAGGTAGATTGCGTGAGCCCCAAATGAACCTAAGGGCAAATCAAAAGTTCTCACCCATTTGGTTGAAAACCTAAAAGGGCGGCCTAAGCAAAATTAGGTTTGGAAAAAAATATACAAAAAAGAGAAACCCGTGAGGTTCACACTTGCATGTTTGAGAAACAAACTCATTTGGCCAAGAGCTCGTGGGAAATGCCCAAACATCTAATGTTAGTCTCTCTTGCAAACTCTTTGAGATTTTTTTCGAATCCAAGGGTATCTTTGTTACGTAAATTCTGTCAAGATCAGCCTGCCATCGAGTTTCAATGGGGTCAACAGACCCATGGCATCACTTTATAACCTTAAATTAAGAAAGTTTCACTTGGCCATACACCAAAGTGTGATAATCCATTGCCATCCTTCAAACGATGTGTGCAATCGATCCGAGCAATCTAGCTCGATCCCTAGGGGTGCCACAAGCGCTCAAGTAAAATTGAACATAACAGACATTTATTTTAATTTTTTTTGCGCTTAAAATTGTCCGATCTGAGCATGCATATGCATCTTTGTTCTCCTGCGAGTCAAAGGACCAAAGAAGATTTGCTTCGAGATTCGGTCGGTACCACACCAAGTCCAAAGAGAAAGGTAAGCAAAGGTAAGTGGTAGCATAGTCATATTTTACTATGCAGTACTATTTTCTTATATTTGGAGACTTAGGGGCAGGTACGAGCAGATACTAGGCCCGTGATCGACAGATCATCGTAATGCGTCCGGATCAAGACATTAAAGAAGCGCTACTAGGAGGTAGCCTAGAAATGGGTCCAAAGAAGCTCCCCGCAAAGAAGCCCAAGAAGATGAAGACATGGCTGATCTGTTCAACTTCCTTGGAGGAGGCAGAGCCATATGGCTGGAATCGCCAAACTTGTGATTTGACATTATCTTCTTCCAATTATTATATCCATTGTGTTTGAACTAAACATGTCGTTATTGCTTTCAATTATCTGTCACAGTGTGAATAATTTTATCGCTTCTGGCATATTGTCGTACATACTTTGCACTGGTTTGTCCGAAATGCCAAAAAATGTGGGTCTTGTGTACTTTCAGTTGCACACCTTGTTTTCCATAACATGTAGTCGCGGATACCAACTGTACCCGCTATCTCTAATCTTTTCTTGAAGTGATTGAATAAAAGAAATAGAAAAAAAAAACAAAAAAATGATGATAAAGGTAAAACAAATTTCAACTAAAAAGCCAACACGCTTTTGAAAAAAAATGAACTTGCCAATTCCCTTATCCCTGAACCGCTGGCCAAACCAACACCATGACATACATCATGTCCGGCCTTTCTACAAGCCTTTTGAGCCCTAATCTCAACTCATCTGCCATAAACCTTGACCCAGGATAAGAATTTCCATCCTTGCCCTTGGAAGAAGGAGCAGTGGGATCTCCCAAGAAAGAAGATCCATTCACTGTTAAGCTGCAAATGTGCTTCAAAAACAAAAGAAAAAGTTCCAGGTCAAAGATCAGAAGAAAGCAAAAGAAAAAAAGAAAATTCCCAATAAAAGATTGGAAGAAAACAAAAGAAAATATACAAAAAGGTCTTTGGACCAGACAATATCTGAACAATACAGAATTGTCACAAGCAAATAAGAAAAGAAAGGAAACCATGTCTTGAAGTGGTCCTCTCCCTTTGATTACCAACCAAAATCTTGTGCGCCGACGACTTTTTGGCCTACACTAAACAAAAACAGAAAAGGAAAAGGCCAAAATACTCAGAGCCAAGTTTCCCACCAAACACAGTTTCCTGAAAAAAGGTCCTATTGATCCATGATTGCGCATGTTATCTTTGATTTGATAGGAAATGATTTGCAAAGTCAAATCATGACATATCTATGGTTCGGAATTAGGATGAAACACTTTCTTGTGTGAGATTTATACACTTTGAGTGAAATTCTTCTATTTCAGTTGGACCCAACGTTTCCTCTAAAAGGTCGTTTAGAAACGAAACGCTAATATTCAAAATCTCATTTGTGGATATGAGAAATTTTTATCAGCATACTTAGCTTCTTCCCCAATAGACACATTGTTATTCTTTAAAATATATGTTGCTCTGATTGGTTCGAGGTTTTGTTTGTTTGCTAAAGCTTGTTCGCATTTTTAGTGAAGGAATACCGAGACTTGTGGGCCGTTGCACCCATTTAGTCTCACATTTTTTCTATCCAACAACCCAAGAGTCCGATGGCATGCGGAGCCACCTTACGCTTATCCGCACCTCCTCATTCGGAGACCCCAAGTTCGATGACACGCAGAGACCAATGTGGTAATCTGCACCCTTTCTCGAGATGTCAGCGTCTTCCGGTCGAGACAATTTTAGTCTCACATTTTTGCTATCTGGCGACCTAAGAGTTTGGTGGCTTGCAGAGAAACCTTACGGTTATTAGCACCTCGTCATTCGGAGACCCCGAGTCTAATGACACGTAGAGACCAATGTGGTCATCTGCACTCTTCCCGGAGCTGTCAGCATCTTTCGGCCGAGACTATTTAGTGTCACCTTCTTGCTGTCCAGCGACCCAAGAGTCCAATGGCAGGTAGAGTACCTTACGGTTATCCGCACCTCGTCACTCGGAGACCCCAAGTCCGATGAAATGCAGAGACCAATGTGGTCATCTGCACCCTTCTCGGAGATGTCAGCATCTTTCGACCCAGACTATTTAGTCTCACCTTTTGCAATCCAACGTCCCGAGAGTCCAGTGGCATGATGAGACACCTTATCGTCATTTAGAGACCCCAAGTCCGATGACACACAGAGACCAATGTGGTCATCTGCACCCTTCTTGAATATGTCAGCGTCTTTCGACCGAGACTATTTAGTGTCACCTTCTTGCTATCCAGCGACCCAAAAGTCCGGTGGCATGCGGAGCACCATACGGTTAGTCGTACCTCATCATTCGGAGACCCCAAGTCCGATTAAACACAGGGACCAATGTGGTCATCTGCACCCTTCCCGGAGATGTCAGCGTCTTCTAGCCGAGACTATTTAGTCTCACCTTTTGCCATCCAGTGACTCGAGAGTCCGGTGGCATGATGAGACACCTTACGGTTATCCACACTTTCGTCATTAGGAGACCCCAAGTTCGATGACAGGCAGAGACCAATATGGTAATCTGCACCCGTTCCAAAGATGACAACATTTTCCGGTCGAGACTATTTCGGTCTCACCTTTTTGCTATCCAGCGACCCAAGAGTCCGGTGGTATACGGAGACACCATACGGTTATCCGAACCTTCATCATTCGGAGACCCAAAGTCTGATGACACGCAGAGACCAATGTGGTCATCTGCACACTTTCTGGAGATGTCTACAGCTTCCGGTCGAGAATATTTTCGTCTCACTTTTTGCTATCCTGTGACTCGAGAGTCCGGTGGCATGATGAGACACCTTACGGTTATCCATACTTTCGTCATTAGGAGACCCCAAGTTCGATGACAGGCAGAGACCAATATGGTAATCTGCACCCGTTCCGAAGATGACAGCATTTTCCGGTCGAGACTATTTTAGTCTCACCTTTTTGCTATCCAGCGACCCAAGAGTCCGGTGGCATACGGAGACACCATAAGGTTATCCGAACCTTCATCATTCGGAGACCCAGAGTCAGATGACACGCATAGACGAATGTGGTCATCTGCACGCTTTTTGGAGATGTCGATAGGTTCCGGTCGAGAATATTTTCGTCTCACCTTTTGCTATCCAGCGACCCAAGAGTCCAGTGGCATGCTGAGATGCCTTTCAGTTATTCGTACCTCGTCATTCGGAGACCCCAAGTATGATGACACAGAGAGGCCAATGTGGTCATCTGCACCCTTCTTCAAGATGTCAGCATCTTTCGGCCGAGACTATTTAGTCTCACCTTTTGCTATCCAGCGACCCAAGAGTCCGGTGGCATGTAGGGACACCCTACAATTATCCTCACACTCGTCATTCGAAGACCCCTAGTCTGATGACAAGTAGAGACCAATGTGGTAATCTGCACCTTTTCTCGAGATGTCAGCGTTTTCTGGTCGAGAATATTTTAGTCTCACATTTTTGCTATCCACCGACCCAAGAGTCCGGTGGAATGCGGAGACACCTTACGATTATTAACACCTCGTTATTCGGACACCCCAAGTCCAATGATAGGTAGAGACCAATGTGGTCATCTGCACTTTTCCTAGAGCTGTCAGCGTCTTCCGGCTGAGACTATTTAGTGTCACCTTCTTGCTATCTAGCGACCTAAGAGTCCGATTGCATACAGAGCACCTTACGGTTATCCGCACCTCAACATTTTAGGGTCGAGACTATTTTAGTTTCACCTTTTTGCTATCCAGCGACCCAAGAGTCAGGTGGCATACCGAGACACCTTACGGTTATCCTAACCTTCATCATTCGGAAACCCAAAGTCCGATGACACGCAGAGACCAATGTGGTCATATGCATCCTTTCCTGAGATGGCAGCATCTTCCGATCGAGATTATTTTACACTCACCTTTTGCTATCCAGCGACCCAAGAGTTCGGGGGCATGCATAAACACCTTACGGTTATCCGCACCAAATAATTCGGAGATCCCAAGTCTGATGAAACGTGAAGACCAATGTGGTCATCTGCACCCTCTACAGAGATGTCAGCGTCTTCGGTCGAGAAAATTTTAGTCTCACATTTTTGCTATCGAGCGACCCAAGAGTCCGGTGGAATGCGAAGACACCTGTCATACCCTAATTTCGTCCAGGGATTATTACTTGATGACATGCAACCTTTGGTTAGCCGCTTTGAGATACTTGGCGTCCTTTGTTGCACAATAAATGAAGTCCCGAGACGTCTCAGAAATCAAAAGGAAGCAGGCTTGCGCGATCCATGAAATTCCGTAATGTGGCGGAAGTCGAAAAGAGGTGTTCTTGCGCAATCCGTGAGTTTCCGTAACTTCTTCGAAAGCTAAAAAAGAGTAAATACGTAATCCGTAAGGATTCGTAACCTTGCGGAAGGAAAATAAGTATCGTTACGAAATTCGTAAAGTTTCGTAACATTACGGAAAAATAATTACCAAAAAAATAGAAGGGGGGTGCATTTAGTAAAAAGGGGGGTGCAGATAGCAATCTGGCCCACTTGGGCCTTCCAGATCCTTCCTCCAGAAGCCTGTTGCTTCTGGAGGAAGTAACCTTGCTCGCCTGGGCGAGCTGGGTGGCAAGCTTCTCCCCTATTTTGCTATAAATAGGGGGAGAAGTGAAGAAGAAAGGGGTTCAGCTTCTTAGGCACTTCTCTCTCTCTCGAAATTGCTGAGGAAAATTAGTTCCATGAAGAAAATTCAAGCCGAGGCGCTTCCGTAACGTTTCCGTGAGTAATTACGCGAAGATTCTCGACCGTTCTTCAAGATTCATCGTTCGTTCTTCGTTTTCTTGAGTCTTCAACGGGTAAGTACCTCAAACCGAGCTTTTCAATTCATTCTATGTACCCGTGGTGGTCCACATTTTGTTTCATGTATTTTTATTCTCGTTTTCATTCTCTTTTTATACCCCCTTTTGACGTGTTTAAGCCATTTATTTAAGTCATTTCTCGCTTAATCTAAAAATAAAATAAATTTCCACCGATCGTTTGAATTGTATCATCCGTTAATTTCGGTTAAAATGAATTCGGACCGTTCGGTCGTGCCGTAACCACGTTGGAAATAAAAAAAGAGGTAAAATAATAATATAATAATCAAAAAATACCTTTTTGTAAAGTAAAGCGAAAAATCAATCAGACGTTTTCTCTTTGGGATTCCTCATTCTTAATTGAATTGACTAATAACTAAAGTGGAACTAAGGCTAAAATCAAACTCGCCTAGTCAAGCTCGTCCACAAAAATAGGTTTTTGAAAGTTTATCATTTCAGTTTCTTACTAAGTAAAAGGATCACTTTTAAGGTCCAACGCCTTAAAATGATCACCCTTCAAGTAAAAAGAATCGCTTGATTCACGCTTAAGAAAGAACTACGTAGGTCTGATTTCCTCTTTGATTGAGGGTACGTAGGAGCAAAAGCCCCGCTTTTGTCGACCTCAAAAAATAAAGAAATAAAAGTTATGGTAACACAATTTCCACAATTCTAAAAAATAGGTTGTTGTCCTTCGAGACAAACGTAAGAGGTGCTAATACCTTCCTCAAGCGTAAATACAACTCCCGAACTTAGAATTTTCATTTTGATCGGTTTCCTTCGATTTTTCCGACGTTTCCCACAAATAAACGTTGGTGGCGACTCCGCGCATCTTTCCTCCTTTGGAAAGCGCACCCGTGAGCCTCGCCCTCGCTCGCCCGCAAAGGGCACGTTGCGACAGTTGGCGACTCCACTGGGGACTTTTTTTTGTGAGTTAGGCCTATTTTAAGGAATTGTGGATTTGTGAAACTTCGTGTGTGCATTTGTTGAACTGTGTAAAATGTAAATAATTGTTGTCTATTTCGCATTCTTTACACTGCATTCTAAGCACCCACGGGTTTGAGTAAAAAAGGGGCCCTATACCCGGGTTCATGGGAGTTTAAGGAGTGGAGGTGAATCTATCATCATGCTAGGTCTCCGACTTGCTTGATAATAGTGAAACCTCGTCTAGAGCTTTCTCTCTTTATAATGTGTTGTCGCTGGTATTCCATACCGCCACAATATTATTATCTTGAGTGATGATACCTCTAGAAAACAGCCGTGTGAGTTATGAATTGTTGCGGAGTAGTTATTAGAGACCCCTAGATATTGTCCTATAGGTTCCCGAATAGGGGCAAAGAGCAAACACACTCTGTGCCATTCGTTCTCATGCATTTTTTGGTAAATAGCACTAGTTTATAGTTTTGCTACTGATGTTTGGTTTCTTTAGAGTAATACGTAACCTTTTTAATACTACGTTGAGGCGCCATCATGCCCAAAACGTAGCGTTAAAGTTGGATCTCTGCAGTTTCGTATGTGTGAATTACCCCTTTGTGTTGTTTTCTTTCCGTTTCATGCATGCGCATCTGCATCATACCGTCACACATGCGTTGTATGTGGATCTCGTCTTTTGTCATGGGAAGCCGGAAGATCCATATCGTCTTCTTAACTGCACACATGGGGCACTGCGCCCCCCAAATGCGCAATAAGGAGAGATAATTTTCCGAGCTCTCGTGTCCGTAAATGCATTCATATCATGCACCGCATAAACGTCTCTTCAGCATCATAATGAACATATCGTTCCTGCATTTGTCCGTTATTACATTCCCATTTTGCATGTGTCATTGCATCATCATGCATATGCGTTCAACATACTTTTTGTTCTACATGTTTGCTCATACATGATCCTTGTATTTTCCTCTACAAAACAAAAACAAAAAAAGAAAGCGCAAAAATTCACGCTGCATTCTTAGTTGCATATATTCGGTACCATGAGCCAAACCATGTTGGGATCATAAACCCATTTCACTTAAAAACAAAATGATTGAACATGGTACCTAATCCATGGTTAACTAAGAAAGGATGTTTCTTCGGGCATCTCAATCTCATAATTACATTTTCCATGCATAGCATGCATATTCCCGAGTCTTTCATCCCTATGAATTGTTGATGAAGTATTGGCGATCAAAATTACCATTCCCTGGGTTATGGGGTTGAACCAAGCTCGTGCTTTTACGAAAAGGTTCATCGAGTCAAGTTGAAGTATGGAAGTAACCATCTAAAAAAAATTGGGGCAAAAGATGGATCGTGTTACATCGCTGTTTCATCTACTGCCAAACACATTTAGGGCTGTCGATGTCCCTGTTACTTCCAGTTTCACCTTGACAAAGATGTCATGGAACATGTTGAAAATCTAAATTGATTCAACCCCATATCCTGCGTAAAAATTCGCAATACTTTAGCTAGGCATCATTCGCATACATCCATGTTGTTCATTGGTTGCGTTGCTCATTGCATTCTTTCCTTGAAAAAAAAAAGAACTTAATCATTGTTATAAAAAAGAAAAAGAACGCGCTTTACGGCGCCCTCACCGAACCTGTGATATAGCTAGAGTAATGGGTGAAGTAGAGGAGGTACAAGGGAAGATGAAGGCCGACATGGAGGCCATGAAAGAGCAAATGGCCATGATGATGGAGGCCATGATGATCATGAAGAAGATAATGGAAGCTAGTGCAGTTGTAGTTGCCGCTACCAGCATTGTTGCTAAGGTGAACCCGACGTCCCCATCTGGCATCAACCAAATGAATCATCCAACCTCAGATATGGTAGGCAAAGATTTGGGAAGTACGGGCGGCCCCCATGATGTGCAAATTCAAAACGAGCACGCCTTCCCACCATATGGCTTGCCTCTCAACTATACGCCACCCAATGTGGCGTACACTCCCAATAAGAATGTCAATAACTCCACTCCTATACCCATTGAGAGCCAACAACCCCAAACTGATCATGCACATGTCTCTTAAACCATGGGGGAGACACATGAAATTCCCCATCACAATCTAGCCGACTTCGAGCCTTGGCTCGGATATGCCACTGAAGGGCAAGCAGTTGGTGGTATACCCCTTGAAAACACTTCGGAAGGTCCTCAGTATCACCCACAACTACACCTCTTGCATTCCACGACAAGTAAAAACCCTCATGCTATGGCAGAAATGGGAAAGCTGGATCATCTAGAGGAAAGGCTCATGGCCATTGAAGGAGGTGAAGATTATGCTTTTGTTAACCTAGAAGAGTTGTTCCTAGTACCCAATATCATCACCCCTCTCAAGTTCAAGGTGCTGGACTTTGACAAGTACAAGGGGATTACTTGCCCCAAGAACCATCTAAAGATGTATTGTCGGAAGATTGGAGCATACGCAAAAGATGAGGAATTGTTGATACATTCCTTCCAAGAAAGTCTTACTGGGGTAGTTGTTACCTGGTACACTAACTTGGAACCTTCCCGAGTCCATTCCTGGGAGAACCTAATGGTTGCCTTCGTTAGGCAGTGTCGGTATAATGGCTTCGGATAGGATGCAACTACAAAATATGTGCAAAAAAGGGGGCACGGACCTTTCAAAGAATACGCCCAAAGGTGGAGAACCTGGCAGCTCAAGTGGCACCTCAATGACGAAAAAAATGATGGAAATGATAGTAGACACATTACCATTATTCTACTAGGGAAAATGGTGGGCTATGCACCTTCAAAGCTTTGCGGATTTGGTCTTTGCCAGTGAAAGGATCGATGTGGGTCTGAAAAAAGGCAAATTTAGTCATCCTGCTTGGACGAATGAGAAAACTGGGGCAAATGAAGAGGGTGAGGATGAAGTAGAAGCCCATGCTGTGACTGCCATTCCTATATGGCCAAGTTTCCCACCAACCCAACAATGTCATTACTCAGCCAATAACAACCTTTCTCATTACCCACCACCCGATCATCCACAAAGGTCATCCCTAAAATCAACCACAAAGCCTACCTACCGCACTTCCAATGACAAACACCACCTTTAGCATAAACCAAAACACCAACCAAGAAATGAATTTTGCAGCGAGAAAGCCTTAGAATTCACCCCAATTCCAGTGTCCTATGCGAACTTGCTCCCATATCTACTTGATAATTCAAATGGTAGCCATAACCCCAGCCAAGGTTCATCAAACTCCATTTCTCCGAGAATATGATTCGAACGCAACGTGTGCTTGTCACGGAGAAGTCCCGTGGAATTCCATTGAGCATTGTAGGGGCCTGAAGCGTAAGGTGCAAGGTCTAATTGATGCAGGCTGACTGAAATTTGAGGAGAATCACGTGTAAATCCTGACATTGACAAGAGATGCCACACATGGGGCAATTTTGAAAGCTGTTGTTAGATGTCTCTAAATAACTCATCAGGATTTTCAAGTTTGTACCATTATTGTAAACCACAGTTACAATGTTAAATGAAATGGATAAAGTTGATATCTTTGTTCCTCATCCTCTCACAAACGCATCTTTGCTTATTCAACTTTCACCGGAATGTGGGTGCAAGCCATTGGTCTATTTGCTTAAGCGACCTGTGCTCCTGAGTTTGGACTTCCAAGACCGTTCAATCAGAGATTACTCGTCTTGCACGTTGGTGGGGGTGCCGTAAAACAACGAGTAAAATTCAAAACCAATAAGTTTCAAAATAAAATAAAAATAAAAAAAAAGTTCAAAAAAAAGGGAGGGGGGTATTCGATTGACTGTGTTTTCAAGACATTCATGTGACCTCATTTTATCATTCCGAAAAGTCTGTCTTTTAGAGAGAAGTGAGTTATCAAGAATAGGATGTTGGATAAATGGCCTCATTTACCTTAAGAAAAAGGGGGGTTGAATTAAGATATGAAGATTATTCCCCAATTAACTTTCACTCTCTTTTCGGATTAACGATGCACACAGGGACAACCCTTCCCTTGTGTTCAAGAATCCCCTACAACAAGAGACCCACGGTCTCTTAATCCCTTTTCAGAAATAAGAATAAGAGAAGAAGAGGTCTCTCTTAAAAGAGATGGATTGTACAATGAAGATCAATCAAAATTCTTTATTGAATATGCAAGTGGTTGACCAAGGAATCTTTCGAGAGGATAAAGACATTTCATTTCAAAAAAAAAAAACTCTTAATCTTTTGAGAGGATAAAACTTTTTGGCAACTCTCTTTAAATTTGTGTTTCCAAGTCACATATAAATAGACCTTTGATGGCCATTCATAAACCATTTGAATAGATGTGACTCTTGGGAATTATATTCTGAAAATCCCCTCTGGTAATCAATTACAAGACTTGTGTAATTGATTATAGGTTTTAAAAATTTGAATTAAAACATTTTAAACTGCTAGTAATCGATTACCATCCATGTGTAATCAATTACACATTATAAATTTTGAATTCAAATTTCTAGTGACTGTGATAAACATTTTCAGTTGCTGGTAATCGATTACCAGAGAGAAAATCTCAATTTGAAATGATGGAATTCTTTGGTCAAACCTTTTGTTTTTTCAATTTAGAAACTTCTTCCTAAAGATTCTAGAGATCAACTTGATCATATATCTTGATTTTCTTGGATTCTTGTCTTGAATAAAACTTAGAAGCACTTGACATCAAAACATCTTGCTTCTACATAGGAGTCATTTGGCTTAAATCCATCAACTGAAAAATCCTTCAACTATTTCTCGTCCTTGGAAAATTCTTTTTGCAAGAATCAACTGCATCTTTCATTCTTCCTCACTGCGAGGTTGTGAAAACAAGACAACAATTGGTACCTTTAAGCCCTACACTGGGGCAATGAAAGGCACCATGCATAAACCTCAAACGAACCCAGGGGCAGATTAGAAGTTCTCACCCAATAGGTTCCTTGCTACAAGGTCATGACGAACGACAACGATTGGTACCTCAAAGCCTTACACTGGGGCAATGAGGGGCATCGTGCATGAGCCTCAAGTGAACATAGGGGCAGATCAAAAGTCCTCACCCGTCGATGTTCTTAAACAAGAAAAAAAGAGAGGGGGGGAGACCAACCCTGGAATTTCAATAATTTGATTAAACGTCAAACGGCTCCATTGTCGTCACTCCAAAATGGACAAGTGACTAAATCAAACATAACATACACTCTAAGGGAGTTCCCGGAGAGATTTGCAAAAGATAGGATAAGGTTGCATGAATTATCACCTTTTTCAAAAGGACAGTCAATCTGTGTTTTCCAAAAAAATTAAATCAAAATCAAAATCACGAAATAGGGAAAGAATGTCATGAACATTGTACAACTTTCCATTGCATTGCATTGTTTCATGTGCGGTCAGCATTACCAAATTTCACAACAAAGGTTGCATGCGTCTGCATCCCTAAAAATCATGTTAACTGCATAGATTTCCTACATCTCGTGTCCAATCTTTTTGGATGACCGGCCCTCTCGATGAGTTGATCTCTCGCTTTCTCATAAAGTGGACCCTTGGGTACTAGTACTTATCACCTTTAGAGGACTATATGTCCTCACCATCAGAGGGCTCACATCCTCGCCTGCAGAGGGTTGCACGCCCTCGCCTTTAGAGGGCTACGCGTCCTCATTTTCAGTGTGCTCCATATCCACACCTTAAGAGAATATAAGGTCCTTTGCCCTTAGATGCTTAACCGAGACTTGCGCTCCCGATTAAGGGGCCAGTAGTTTCCTTTTATCAGTTCCTGGGCCACCCCCTGATATTGGAGGGCGACCAACTGTGCGAGCACATCCAGAGAGGGAGGCTATCACGCATCTACTATGCATACCGGGGCAAGATTTCACCCGTGCCGCTGCAAAAAGACGAGTGTGGATCATGTGCACCAACATGACCACCTTTACATGGATATGAATGACGTTGCTATTTAGTAACATTCTGCCCGGCGACCACAATGCTAATCTCCCCCTACAGATGTATCGGTTGGTCTGTGCCGTCATGACATAGGTAAGTATGCACATGGTTCAATTAATTTCTGATGTTATCTATTGTTTGTAGGGATCGCGCCCAGAAGACGCCCAGTGGGCCCGAAGAAGTCCAACAGGGCCCTGGGGTTTCCAGCTCTGGTTACGGGCCTCTGTTAGTCCTACAGGGTGCCCGTTCCCCCAGCGAGGTCATGCCATCGTGACATAGGTAAGTATACATATGGTTCAACTAATTTCTGATACCATCTATTGTTTGCAGGAATCGCACCCACAAAGACACCCAGTGGACCCGGAGAAGTCCAACAGGGCCCTGGGGTTTCCAGCTCTGGTTACGGGCCTCTGTAGTCCTACAGGGTGCACGTTCCCCCCGGCAAGGTCACGTCATCATAGGTAAGTATGCACATCGCTCAACTGATTTCTGATTTCATCTATTGATTGCAGGGATCGCGCCTGCAAGACCCAAAGAAATCCAACAGGGTCTTGGAGTTGTCAAGCTTTAATTACGGGTCTCTGTCAGTTCTACGGAGTGCCTGTCACCTCCAGCAGGGGCATCAGGCCCCTTACTAATCGAGCTTTCATCAAGAAGTACTACGTCCCCAGGCAGGCGCAGGGCGAAACACCACAGCAGCCTGGGGATGGCCAGCAGCGGGCAACAGACGCATCGCCATCACCTCTAGAGTTCAGCTCAGCTCATCCACAAAAAGGTTAGAGCATTGCTTACGACCCATGTCCGACCAATAGGCGACCAAGTCCAAAGCCAAAGGTAAGCAAAGTACTAGGTCCGTGACCGACAAGCCATCAAGCGTCCAGCTCAAGACGTTAAAGAAGCGCTACTAGGAGGCAACCTAGTACCTTTTAAATCTCTGCTTGTTATTTGATCACTTTTTGTTTCTCAAGTCATAGCAGGACACACCTAGTTGCTCATGATCCTAGGAATTTAAATAAAACAAGCACAAGCTCGGGAGGTAGTCATACCTCATAAAAAATACTTCACAAAATATATATGTATGTTTAGGTAGAAAAATACCTTGGATATGCATGTATATAGCAAAAATATCTCACCAAACATATATATGTATGTTTAGGTAGCAAGATACCTTGGATATGCATGTATATAGCAAAAATATTATACGCATGTTTAGGTAGCAAAATACCTCATGAAAAAAAGAGAGAGCAAAAAGAGAGCGAGCAAGAAAAGAATAAAAAGGAAGAAAAAAATAGATAATAAAGGTTGTCTAGCTAAAAAACAACATGCTTGTGAAAAGAGATAACTTCCAGCTTTTCTTTGAAAAAATTCACTGATCATAACCAGTTTTTTAAAAAATGTGTATACACCTGATGGGTGAGTGCTGTGAAAATTTTCTCGGACGCCCAAAATGGACTCGAATGAATGCACAAATTGATAAAAGAACGTATTTTGGAAACACTGGGTTGACTTAAAATAGGGAAAATGAATCCTGAGCCCTAGTGTCACATGACCATAAAAACTTGATGCTTGAGTGTCCACATGGGTGCATGCATGACCAGTTTTGCATAAAATTTCCTAATCATCATTGTTGCATGTGTATCATGGAAATAATGTAGGACATCCCCTTTATCCCCGAACCGCTGGCCAAACCCTGACATATATCATGACCAACCGTTCTACAAGCCTTGAGCCAAAATCCCAACTTATCATAAATCCTTGTCCTCGAAAAACAAAAAAAAAAAGAGAGAAAAAATTAGAAAAATTCCCAATCAAAGAGTGGGAGAAAGCAAAAAAGGAAAGAAAATTCCCGATCAAGGATCGGAAGAAAAAGAAACATCCAGAAAGGTCTTTGGACCAGACAATATCTAAACGGTACAAAATTGTCACCAAGTGAACAAGAAAAAGGAAACCACAACCTAAAGTGGTCCTCTCCCTTTGATTGCCGACAAAATCCTGTGCGCTAGCGACTTTCTCGCCACGCACTAAACAAAAACAGAAAAGGAAAAGGCAAAAACACTCAAAGCCAAATTCCCCACCTAAAAACTATTCCGAAAATAAGTCCTATTGATCCATGATCACGCATGTAATCTTTGATTTGATAGGAAATGATTTACAAAATCAAGTCATGACATATCTATGGTTCGGAATTAGGATAAAACACTTACCTGTGTGAGATTGATACACTTTGAGTGATTTTCTCCTATCTTTGTTGGACCCAGTGTTTCCTCTAAATGGTCGTTTAGAAACGAAATGCTAACATCCAAAATCTCATTTACGGTTATGAGAAAATTTCATCAGCATACTCTCCTTCCCCGTTAGACACATTGTTTTTTCATCCAAAAAGCTTATGTTGCTCTGATCAGTTGGAAGTTTTGTCTCTTTACTAAAGCATGTTCGCATTTTGGTGAAGAAAACACCGAGACTATTTTTAGTCTCATAGTTAGCAAGAACTACGTAGGTCTGAGTTCCTCATCACAAATTGAGGATACGTAAGAGCAAAAGCCCTGCTTTTGTCGACCACCCCACTTTTTGTTACCGTGTCCCAAGAGACCGGTGGCATGCAGAGTCACATGATTGGGAGATCCCTTGATCCATATTTCTTTTTTGTTTCCATTTGTTTTTTTCTGTGTACATATCATCTTATTTTTGTTTGACTAAGGGACTAACGTTTGTTTCATGTTTTGACTTTTGTTTTGTACATACATATCGTTGAGTTGTTACGTCGGTACTTGTTTCATTGTTGTCAATAGTGTTTGTTGAAATTCCGGAACCGTGTAGAGTTTTTCATTTAGGAACGTTGTCCTAAAAGTAAAATGAACCAAAAATCCTAATAAAAAGAGAAAAGCGTTGTGAATAAAAGTCACGTTCGTAAAGAAAAGAAAAAGTGTTTTTGTATATATACCTGTATGTAAAAGGAGAATGTGTATAGAAGGTTTTGTGTGTGTAAGTGATGCGTGGAGAAAAATTCTTGTGTGTGTGAGCACCGAATGTATATAAAGAAAATTTTGTATGAGCCATAGGTGTGTGTTGGAGAAAAACGAAAAAGATCTTTGAATAGGGTTTGATCATGTGACGTAAAGAGAAAGAGTTCCAATGCGTGTACAGAAAAAGTTTGTCATGTATGAAAATATAGATGTACAAAGAAAGGTTTTCCTCATAAAGGACCATAGGTGTATAATTTTGTGAATATATAAAAATGAAACAAAAAGGAAAAAGAAAGAAAGACCGCAAAGGTCGACATGTTATAGTTAAGAAGTATAAATCATTCGTAAAGAGCAAACGCATCTTCTGGAAACAAGGGACTGATCCTAAGAGTTTATTTTCCGGAATGAACCGAGATAAGGATGGATGAATTCATTGAACTGATGATAGAACATAACTTGGAAACGTTGGGTCTGTCTGTGTAAATTCCCAGCCGTAGTATTACAATGCCATAAACAGGATGCTTGAGTACCCACCTGGCTGTAGCCATGACTAATTTTGCACGTTGTTTTCGAATCATCATTGTCACGCGTGCCTTATGGAACAATATGGAAGCTCGGCCCGAAATCGACACCTTGACACCCAAATTTGTTTCGCCCCAGATATCAAGATTGGGTTCCCACGATAAAAGACCCCATTGAAACACAACCTTAGACCTTTTTGAACCTTGGCCTGTAAAAAAGGAATCCTCATTCTTTCCCCGAAGCAAAGGACAGCGGAATCTCCTCAAGGGAGAGCGAATAGAATGCTAAAACCCGATTTCCCAAAGAACGGGATGGGGAAGGAGAAGTGGAAAGAAAGCGATAGAAAAAATGGAAAGAAAGAAAAAGAAAAAAGATAAAAATAAAGAAAAGAACAAAAAAGAAGAGGAAAAGATTCCCGGTCGAAGGTCGAAGGGAAGTGAAAAGGGAAAAGAAGCAATTCCGATTAATGAAAGAAAGAGGACAGAAATTCTTCAAGCCAGATTGCCACTCGAAATCATTCTCGACTAGCAATATCCCACACCACATGAACAAAGAGGAAAAGACCGAAACACCCAGCTTCCTCTCCAAAAACACCACCCTCGAGAAAATCCTATTGGTCTGTGATCGTACGTCTGATCTTTGATTCGATAGGAAATCGTGTGCAAAATAGAGTCATGGTGCAGTTATGGTTTGGGAATAGGATAAAACACTTGCCTTGTGAGTTTTATACACTATGAGTGATTTATTTTCAGCTTAGCCCGATGTTTCCTCTGCATGTTCATTTAAAAGCTAAAAGTTGACACCCTGCCCTTCATTCTCGGTTACAAGGAAAATTACCCATGGCAAAAGTATATTGTTTCTCTAAGATGTGGTGCTCTCGCGAATGATTCATTTTTCTTTACAAAAAGCATGTTTGCCTTTCAGATGGAAGAACCCGGTAGACCGTTTGGTCCTGCCAACCACCCTTTTTCGAAGCCACATGAACATTATTGCCTAGCGCTGTTCATGTGTCCTCCACTTTTGAGTTTGGAGCTGTGTTTCATGATTGCCTAAGTGCGGACCCTCAAGGCAATCCTCCATTCTCACCCTTTTTCGGAGCCCCATGAACGTTATTGCCTAGGGCTGTTCATGTGTCCTCCACTTTCGAGTTTGGAGTTGTGTTTCATGATTGCCTAAGTGAGGACCCTCAAGGCAATCCTCCATTCTCACCCTTTTCCGCTCTGATACCAATTGAAATTCTGATACCGATGACAGATGTCGTACCGGATGTCACGACATCACGCTTCAGAACATGCAGATTATATTTTACAGTATGAACAGATTAAACAAGTAAATAACACAAGAGAATTGTTAACCCAGTTCGGTGCAACGTCACCTACATCTGGGGGCTACCAAGCCAGGGAGGAAATCCACTAAAATAGTGTTAGTTCGAAGATCTAACAGCCACTGTTTACAACCTTCTCACCTAACCACTACCCATGCAACCTCTACCTAAGAGCCACTCTTAGATATGAGAACCCTTCTCACTCCCTCTCAATCACTCTCCCGTGTTTACAAATAAATCAAAGACACACCAGAGATTGCTCTCTGAACAATAGAGATCAACTCTACACACTCAGGTCCAACACTTGATGTTAGGGTAACATCAAGGTGGCTCACAAAACACTCAAGTCCCAAAACTCACAAAATAACTCTTCAATCTCGGACTTGGTAGAAAACTCGTGCAGCCTTCATGTTTATATAGCAGTGTGCGTATCTGGGCTGTAACAACTTGCGCTGGATAAGATCTATCATTCTCCTGAAAATCTGCACTTAAAGATCTAAAAGATAAAGTTTTATCTTTTAGTTTTTATCTTCAATCTCTAATCCCTGAACGAAACTATTCAATTTTGTAATTCAAACTTTAATTATCTTTTAATTCGTTCCTAGAGATAGAGCGTCTAATCTGTTGCTAACTGCACAATAATCTGTTAAAGATATAACAGATTTATGTGTCCAGTATTTTCGGGCAGGATGTCCTGGACATCGTATCCGACATCGTGGATCCTGCAGCTTCAATTCTTCATTTGACATTTTATCTTGCCTTGTGCATTGTGCAGCCCAATCTGATTCCTTGACATCATGTGCAGCAACTCCAGCTTTTCTTCATTGTCTAAGTGCTTATGTTTTAACAAAATTTTAGCCAATCTTTTAAAACTCAGTAAAGCTAAGCACTAACAATCTCCCCCTTTGGCAAATTTTGTCTAAAACATACTTAGACACTTCCTGAGCAGGTACGAGCAGTTATGCAAGTGGGATCAGCAACGTTCATTATCAGAGTAATCAAGCACAGCGGTATCTGTAGTGGCGACAGCAAAATTCTGCAAGTTGCAAGTCGTTTCCAGGATGTCAAGACATCTCACGTGACATCAGCTTTCTACTCCCCCTGTTTCCATGCTCCTACTGCTGTGAAGCAGTTCACTGCGGCATCTTCTATCAGCTACTAGTTTTAGTAGCTTACATCAATCATCATCAGCAGCAATACTACTCCCCCTCAAAATCATAAACTACTCCCCCTCAAAATCATAAATCATTATAATATCCTACTACTCCCCCTTTTTAGACAGAATTTGGCAAAAGTAGAATGCATGAAATTAATGTACAAATATTACAGACCAATAACTAGTAAAAGTAAAAGCAAAAATAAAGGTCTGATGGTCATGGGGTGGCATCAGAATCATCATCATCTGATTCTGTATCCTCTGCTGCATCTTCTTCTTCCTCAGCTGCTTCTTCTTCTTCCTCAGCTGCTTCTTCTTCTTCCTCAGCTGCTTCTTCTTCTTCCTCAGCTGCTTCTCCATCATCAATGCCACTGTCTGAGAGTCTTTTGATTAGGCGTTCCAGCTCCATTTTCTTCTCAGTGGTGGCTTTGATGGTTGCCTCTAGCACCTTGCATGTGTCCTTGAGTTCAGCAATCAAAGCATCCTTGGACACAGCACCTGAAGCAGCAGCTTTCCCTGATGTCGAGACAATGTCTGGGACATGTGTCCCCTCAAACAGTTTGTAATGCAGGGACAGAGCCGATTCTCTCTTCTTCACAGAGTCAATGTTGTTTAAAATATTGGGATGTTGACTTAACATAATGCCACACAATACAGTTGGGAAGGCAATGGGTAATTTGACAGCAAAAGATTCTGAATGCTTAACAGTTTGATCAAAAATATAGTTTCCAAAATTAAATTTGGACTTGGTTCCAACAGCATACAGAAATTTACCCAAACCTGTGGCAACAGTGGAAGTATGATTGGTGGGTACCCAGTTTGCAGTGCCAATCCTATGCAGGATTGCATACTTCACACTTAGCTTCCCTGCAGAAAGCTTCCCTTTCTTTGGCCAATGCTGGACTTGTTTGGCAGTGATTTCCTTGGCAATTTGATGCTCAGAAACAGCAATATCCATCACTCCTTCAGTTGGTCTGCCCAGGTATTTGTTGATTACAGCAGGGGAGAATCTAACACATTTTCCTCTGACAAACACTTTCTGATACTCATCACTCTTTCTGTTTGTTATGTCAGAGGGAATGTTGACAATGAATTCCCTGACTAGACTTTCATAACAATCACCCAACTTGGTGACAGTTTTCAGCAGTCCAGCAGCCTTGATGAGGTCCATGATCTCCTTGCAATCCAAGGCATCTCTTCCCAGTTCTCTTTCTAAGGCAAGTCTGCGTTGATATACAAATTTCCACCTTTCAACATTGCCAATGGAGTGGAATGAAATGTTGTCCAATGGGGCATCAGGGACATTTCCAGGCACCTTTTTCCCCGATTTCTTGGCTTTCTTGATGTCGGGAACATCTAGTTCGACATCATCATCAGAATCAGATGAGGAAATTTCTTTCCTCTTCTTGGAAGGGATTGCAACTTTGCTCCATCTGGATGTGGTAGGAGTGACTGGTGTGCTCTTCTTCTGTGCAATAGTTTTGATTCGTCCAGACCTAGTAATGGGGGTTTTTCCCTTTCTGCTTTGTAATCTTTCTGCAATGCCAGGTGCCAACTGTTTGGCAATGGGTTCCTCATCAGATTCTACTTCTTCTAGGTCAATGAGGTCACCTGGAGCAGGTTCTGGTGCCCTCGGTGCAGGGGTCTCCTCTGTGGCTTGATCCTCTTCCTCTGTTGATTCCTCTTTACTGGATGAAGAGAGGACTTCAGCATTTGGGGTGGAAGATGTTGGAACATCTTTATCAGCATCAGGGACAGAAGCATTTTTCAAAATGCTACTCACAATACTGCGGATCTTCTTATCCATCTCCGTGTCTACTTCCCTAGGACTTGTTGCAAGGCTAGGGTTTTCAGAAATTTTCACTCCCTGTTGTCTTTTGGGAACCAGTTTCTCAGGAACAGGGGCTGGACCAGGAATCATTTGTATGGGTTGGATATTGAATTCAGGTTGTTCCTGGTTTGATGGTGCTTTGGTGGATGATGGAGATGATGGTACAGAGGGTGAACCAGGAGATGAAGTTTCTTTTGGTGAGGTAGCCATGGAGAAGCCGAGCCTTTGGAGTGGTTTCGTAAATCTCTGAGAGCTGTTGGGGAATGCTGATGAAACCGAGATTACCACGAAAATGTAAATTTGAATGAGGAATGTAGAGGGACGTGTGAAGCAACGGTCGAATTTGTTTTGGCCCAGTAGTGAACGCGCTATTAACGTTTGAGCACGTTCAGATAAAAGTAATTGCTATAAATCCTCTAGCAGACAAATGCCCAGCTTGCCCCTCAGTTTTTCAAACTGATTTGCATCCAATGCCTTTGTGAAAATATCTGCTATTTGTTCCTCAGTGTCAACATGCTCCAGTGTGATAACTTTATCATCAACAAGATCTCTAATATAGTGATGTCTAATGTCAATGTGCTTGGTTCTGCTGTGTTGAACAGGATTTTTAGAAATATTCATAGCACTCATGTTGTCACAGTACAATGTCATGACATCTTGTTCGACATTGTACTCCTTAAGCATCTGCTTCATCCAAACTAGTTGTGAACAGCTGCTTCCTGCTGCAATATACTCTGCTTCTGCAGTAGATAGGGACACACAGTTCTGCTTCTTGCTGAACCATGAAATAAGATTGTTGCCCAAATAGAAACATCCACCAGAAGTGCTTTTTCTGTCATCTGCACTTCCAGCCCAATCAGCATCACAATATCCAACCAGCATTGAATCTGAACAATGACAGTACATAATCCCATAGTCACTGGTGCCATTTACATATTTCAGAATTCTCTTTACTTGATTCAAGTGACTTATCTTAGGGTTGGCTTGATATCTTGCACAAACACCTACTGCAAAGGTGATGTCAGGTCTGCTTGCTGTTAAATATAGTAAGCTCCCAATCATGCTTCTGTACAGACTTTGATCAACACTGGTGCCAGCTTCATCTTTTGACAGCTTCAAGTGAGTAGGTGCAGGTGTTCTTTTATGGCTGGCATTTTCCATCCCAAACTTCTTGACAATGTTCTTTGCATACTTGCTTTGTGAGAGGAATATGGAGTCTTCCATCTGCTTCACTTGGAGTCCCAGAAAATAAGTCAGCTCTCCAACAAGACTCATCTCAAATTCAGATTGCATCTGTTGGACAAAATGTCGAAGCATCTCATTCGACATCCCTCCAAACACAATGTCATCAACATATATCTGTGCTATCATCAAGTTTCCAGCATCTTGTTTGACAAAGAGAGTCTTGTCAATTCCTCCCTTCCTATACCCTTGCTGAGTAAGGAACTCTGTTAGCCTTTCATACCAAGCTCTTGGAGCTTGCTTCAATCCATAGAGAGCCTTCTTGAGCCTGTATACATGATCTGGATGAGTTGGATCCACAAATCCCTTTGGCTGCTCCACATAGGCTTCTTCATTCAGGTATCCATTCAGAAACGCGCTCTTCACATCCATCTGGTACAGCTTGAATTTGAGGATGCAAGCTACACCAAGTAACAATCTGATGGACTCAAGTCTAGCAACAGGGGCGAAAGTTTCATCAAAGTCTACACCTTCAATCTGAGTGTAGCCTTGAGCAACAAGTCTGGCCTTGTTTCTGGTTATAACACCTTCTTCATTGGTTTTGTTCTTGAAGATCCACTTGGTGCCAATCACATTAGTTCCCTCGGGTCTAGGAACTAGCTCCCAAACTTCATTCCTTTTGAATTGCTCCAATTCTTCTTGCATAGCATTGATCCAGAACTCATCAGTCAGTGCCTCTTTCACATTCTTGGGCTCAATTTTGGAGACAAAACATGAATTGGAGACAATCTCAATCTCCCTTGATCTTGTAGTGACTCCTCTGTTTGGATCTCCTATAATCAGCTCCTTGGGGTGCATCTTCTGGATTCTAATGGAGGGACTCTTGTCAGGTTGATTGATGTTTGGTTCATCTGTAGCAGAATCAGAGTTTTCTGCATTTTCTGCACTTTTAGCTGTATCTGCTACATTGTCTCCCGATGTTCTGACATCTTCTTCGACATCCTTCTTTCTTGCTGGAGTTAGGTCATCAACAACCACATTGATGGATTCCATCACAGTTCTGGTTCTGGAATTGAATACTCTATATGCTCTGCTGTTTGTAGAGTATCCCAGGAATATTCCTGCATCACTCTTGGGATCCATCTTTCTCCTTTGCTCTCTATCTGCCAAAATGTAACATGGACTTCCAAAGATGTGGAAGTGCTTGACAGTTGGCTTCCTCCCTTTCCAGATTTCATACAGTGTGGTTGGAGTCCCTCTTCTAAGTGTGACTCTGTTGTGGATATAGCATGCTGTGTTCATGGCTTCAGCCCAGAGATTATAGGGAAGTTCTTTGGCATGAAGCATGACCCTAGCAGCTTCTTGCAAAGTCATGTTTTTCCTTTCAACTATGCCATTTTGTTGTGGTGTAATGGCTGCAGAGAACTCATGAGTGATGCCTTCAGATGTGCAGAATTCAGTAAACTTGCTGTTTTCAAACTCTCTGCCATGGTCACTCCTAATTCTCTTGATGACACAGTCTTTTTCTCTTTGAAGTCTTAGACTCAACTCTTTGAATACTTCAAAGGTGTCTGCTTTCTCTCTGATAAAGTTGACCCAGGTAAATCTGGAGAAATCATCCACAACAACATAGGCATACCTCTTTCCTCCAAGGCTTTCAACTTGCATAGGCCCCATCAAGTCCATGTGAAGTAGTTCCAGCACCCTGGAAGTGGTCTGATGTTGAAGCTTCTGGTGGGACATCTTGACTTGCTTTCCAATCTGACATTCACCACAGATTCTGCCTTCTTCTATTTTCAGATTGGGAATGCCTCTAACAGCACCTTTGTCAATGATTTTCTTCATGCCTCTTAAGTGCAGATGTCCAAATCTTTGATGCCATATTTTGACTTCATCTTCTTTGGAGGATAGACATGTGGAGGAGTAACTGGTTTCTTGAGGTGTCCATAGGTAACAGTTGTCCTTTGATCTGCTGCCCTTCATTAGAACTTCAGTCTTCTCATTTGTCACCAGGCATTCTGACTTTGTGAAGTTTACATTGAATCCTTCATCACACAACTGACTGATGCTGATCAAGTTTGCAGTCAGTCCCTTCACCAGCAGTACTTTGTTCAGACTAGGAAGTCCATCATGGACTAGCTTTCCCATTCCAGTGATCTTTCCTTTAGAGCCATCTCCAAATGTCACATAGCTAGTGGAGCAAGGTTCAATGTTCACCAGGAATTCTTTAACTCCTGTCATGTGTCTGGAACAGCCGCTATCTAGGTACCAATCTTCCTTAGCTGATGCTCTAAGTGACGTATGAACAACAAGACTGACAATCTTGTGTTTTGGAACCCACATCATCTTCCTTCTGCTGCTGCTACTTTGAGTTCCATGATGTGGATGGCCATGTAGATGATAGCAAAAGGGCTTTATGTGACCATACTTGCCACAGTAGTGACACCTCCACTTCTTTCTTTTACTCTTTTTCTGCTGCGTTCCATGATGTCGAGACCGATGTTGTGACATCGTGGCTCCAGTGCTGTTTTTGGCAGGAACAAATTTTGTCATGGTTATTCTGCCAGCAGATTTATGATTAAACCCAAGTCCTCTCTGGTTTCCAACATTCTTCCCAAGCTGTAGCACCTCATCAAGCATATCTGAGCCTTTATTCAGCATCTTTATTGATTTTGTCATGTTTTCCAGTTTAGAGTTCAGAAAACCAACTTCTCCTTTAAGCTCAGAGATCTCCTCTTCATGTGCCTCCTTCTCAGCCTCCAGATTTGCAATGACCTTCTTCAGTTGTGCTTCTTGCTGAAGAATCTTCTCACTTTTGATGCATAGTTTTCTATAGGATATAGCAAGCTCATCAAACGTGATTTCAATATCACTTGAATCTTCATCAGATTCAAATCTCCCAGTGAGTGCATTCACATCTCTGTCAGAGTCACTTTCTTGTTCACTCTCTGTATCATCAGACCGACATACAGAAAGTCCTTTCCTCTGCTTCTTGAGATGGGTGGGACATTCAGCTTTGATGTGCCCATAGCCTTCACACCCATGGCATTGAATTTCTTTGCTGTGACTGGGCTTTTCATCTGACTTTTTGTGGTGTTCACTACCTTTCCTGATGTCGAAAGGGATGTTCCGGACATGTGGTTTCTGCCTCCTGTCCATTCTGTTCAGCACTTTGTTGAACTGTTTTCCAAGAAGCACAACTGCGTTAGTCAGACCTTCATCAGTATCCAGGTCATACTCATCTTCTTCTCCTTCATCATTGGATACAAACGCCAGGTTCTTGCTCTTCTTTTCAGTCCTATCTGAGAGTCCTAGCTCAAAGGTTTGAAGGGAACCAATGAGTTCATCTACTCTCATGTTGCAAATGTCTTGGGCCTCCTCTATTGCAGTGACTTTCATGTCAAATCTCTTAGGCAAAGATCTGAGGATCTTTCTCACCAGCCTTTCATCTGTCATCCTTTCTCCCAAGGCAGTGCAAGCATTGGCAATTTCAAGAATGTTCATGTGGAAGTCATGAATACACTCTTCTTCCTTCATCTTCAGATTTTCGAATTTTGTAGCCAATAGTTGCAATCTGGACATCTTCACTTTGGAGGTTCCTTCATGAGTGGTTTTCAGGATCTCCCATGCATCCTTGGCCACTGTGCATGTGTTGATCAGTCTGAAGATATTCTTGTCAACTCCATTGAATAGGGCATTCAAGGCTTTGGAGTTTCCAAGTGCCAATTCGTCTTCTTCTTTTGTCCAGTCTTCTTCTGGCTTCAATTCATTAGTGGGCTTTCCTTCTGTGTCCAGCATCTTGGGATGTTCCCAGCCTTTGATGACAGCTTTCCAGGTTCTGCTATCCAGTGATTTGAGGAAGGCCACCATCCTTGCTTTCCAGTATTCATAGTTGGTTCCATCCAGAATAGGTGGTCTGTTCACTGGTCCTCCTTCTTTCTCCATGTTCATCAGAATTTATCTCCCTAGATCTCACTCAGTGATTTAGAGTGCCCGCTCTGATACCAATTGAAATTCTGATACCGATGACAGATGTCGTACCGGATGTCACGACATCACACTTCAGAACATGCAGATTATATTTGACAGTATGAACAGATTAAACAAGTAAATAACACAAGAGAATTGTTAACCCAGTTCGGTGCAACGTCACCTACATCTGGGGGCTACCAAGCCAGGGAGGAAATCCACTAAAATAGTGTTAGTTAGAAGATCTAACAGCCACTGTTTACAACCTTCTCACCTAACCACTACCCATGCAACCTCTACCTAAGAGCCACTCTTAGATATGAGAACCCCTCTCACTCCCTCTCAATCACTCTCCCGTGTTTACAAATAAATCAAAGACACACCAGAGATTGCTCTCTGAACAATAGAGATCAACTCTACACACTCAGGTCCAACACTTGATGTTAGGGTAACATCAAGGTGGCTCACAAAACACTCAAGTCCCAAAACTCACAAAATAACTCTTCAATCTCGGACTTGGTAGAAAACTCGTGCAGCCTTCATGTTTATATAGCAGTGTGC